>NC_081413.1:581473833-581693833 GCF_030272615.1 Cryptomeria japonica
CATGCTCAACAATCTCAAATATAACCTTCTTCTAGGTAGACTATAGATTCATGCTATGGAATAAATCCCTTCTACTCTTCATCACCACAATCAAATTCTTATATACGAGAAAATTCACACAATGAAGGTTGATCCTAATCATTATATTTTTGTTCATGATGTGGTAGGAAGAATATCTCCATTTAATACTATGATTCCTTCAACAACACAATATACTATCAATGATGCTTCTTTAGCAAAGTATTGGGGTACATTAGAACTTTACACATTCCTTTCAGATGTATAAGATACCTCAATCTAAGAATGAAGCCTTGAAGGAACCCTATGTGCCATTTATTTAATCTTCTTCTAAATCAATTCCCACCTCCACTTCCAGCACATGTCTTGATGATGATGGGGGCTCTTTAGACCTTGCAACTAAGAATAAATCCTCTCCTCTAGCCATTTAAACATCTACATTGATTCAAACATGGATGCAATGAAAATGATTTAGGATGTGTGCAACAAAGTTTTAATGGTTATGAAAAATCTACATCACACTTTTTCAAAGACACTTTAGTTTTCCAAACTCCTCCTTTGTCGACATCCCCTCCTACATTATCTAATACATCATTGTATTCTTACAAATTCTCATCACAATAAGAGAGTTGATGGTGTGGGAAATGGCTTCAAGAGTCAAAAGTAAAAAGCTCAATGTTAGTAGGTTAGTTCAACAATGAAACCAAAACAAAGAAACTAAAAACTATCCAAAGCATATCAAAAGAAATTCAAAGAAACATGAAAGAAGATTAAATAAAAGAGGAAGGGAAAATGTCCTTCCTAAGATGCCTCCATGATGCTTAGAAGATATTCCTCCTTGGTTTCTCTCCTCTCCAAGATCCAAATAAGTGAAGCTCTCAGCTTTTAGCACAAGCCATGGATGACATATGGAGATTCAAGATTGAAAGTGCTTAAACAAGATGTTATGCAAATAAAAATAATGATGCTATGAGAAAGCTCTAAATATCTAGGCTAATACTAGTATAGTAACAATACTCTAATGCTTCCTTCTTTGTTTGAGGGTGAGAGCTCCTTTTATAGGAAAAAAAGTTGATTTAATGGCCAAGAATGAGTGAGCTTGTGAAGGGCTAGGATTGATGGATTTGTGATCCATGTGATTGTTTTCAATCCAATCCCATGATGACAAGTGTCAACATGTAATGGCTTGAGAGGAGAGGAAGGGAGCATTAAATACCCGAAGGGACATGAAGGTAACCTTATGTGGCTGGGGTTATTGGATAAAGCTTTTATAAAAGGATAAAGTTATTATCAAATGGGTAAAATTTTGTGCAAAGTTTACCCATGGTTAAGCCTTGACCAAAGGGTCAAGACCCATGTGGGTTGGAGTCTTGAAAGAGGAAATGCATTTAAGACTCTGTAAGAGCCTTAAATGACTTTTGAAGACTTTTTGGGAGGGATTTTTGGATTAGGATTGTGCAAATGTTTAGGAGTGAGATAAATAGGTATTAATTAAAAATAATATTTTATCTAAATGTCCTGCTTGCATTTGTAGGAAATTGCAAGTGGGGTGGAAGGGATTTTTAAATAAATATTGATTTATTTAAAAGGGGAATTTGATTTGTGATTTTAAATAAATGTTGAATTTATTTAGATGAGAGGAATGCGAGAAATTAAATAAATTATATTTATTTAATAACTAGACAATAGTTAGGGATTTTAATTTATTTAATTAAAATAGAAGAATGGGGGCTGAATGAATTAATTAAATATGAATTTAATTAATAGAAGAGTATTAGTACATGAAATAAATATTAAATATTTATTTAATTAGTAGACAGATTTATGTGTCTACATTTGCCCATCTTTGAGATGGTGTGGTTTATCACACCATTTCAAAAAACAACACATAGGCATGAGAAAAATGCCCCAGGGATGTTAGTTTTTGTGGCTTGGTATGACCCCTCGAGAGATGGGCTGAAAATTTCAGAAAATTGAGTGATCTCTTGAAAAATAGAAAGAAAATAGGGGATGATAGAAGGAGATAAAATTGGAATAAATGGAAAAAGAATGGAGAAAAATGGGGTGAAAATGGAGAAATGACAAGCTTCAAAAGTTCCCAGGGTCCATGGTCATCAATGAGGCGAAGTAGGGGGAGGGTTGGGTAGGGTATAATTAGGCTAGAAGGGCTAAAATGGTCCTCATTTGCACACTCTCCTTTAGTGATCCAGAGCTCTTGATAGTGACATTTGTAGCAGATTGGGCGAACGGAAATGATGTTCCCACTCACAGATCATCGCCTAGAGTGGATCTGGAGGTACTAGTGGCCAACTGACTACAGACCCTCAGTATGTCCAATTCTAACTTTTTCCTTTAGAGCTCATTTATTGCACCTAATAGATAGGGGAAAATTTCAGACAACAAAGGCGCTAAAATGTTGCTTTAGCACTTTTGTCGTCTAAACTAGCTCATTTGTGTTGAAATGGCGCTTTTGAAGTGTAGTTATAGCGCTTATGTTAGCTAGATTTAGTGCTATTATTTTCAATGTTTTGGTGCGTTTGTCATAGGTGGTAAAATGTGATTGGTGTAGCATTTTTGTAGCGCATTCTAGCACGATTGTTGCGATGTAGCACTTTTGTAGGTGTAAAGTAGCGCTTTTAATTTTGTTTAGCGCTTTTGTCAAGTGTTTAGCACTTTTGTGTTTTAGCATAGAACAATTAGCGTTGACGCCCCAATTTCATGGTCAAGGTGATAGGTGATGCCAATGTTGCCAGTGAATGCATGTTTGTGACTTGTGTGAGACTTAGTGTACCCATTGAGACTAGTAAATATGATGTCATGCTTGTTGGTAGTCTAGGTGTTATGAGTTAATTTACCCGATGAGACTTAGATACTTGAAAAAGCGTCTGATAAAGTCTAGGTAATAGTCATATTTTTGCGTAGCAAAGAGATTAACACTTTTGTTCGATTGTGTAGGAGGATCATCTAGGAGTGATGTAGATGTGAGAGAGGCATCTGGCCACACAACATCTGCATGATCAATTGAGAAACCTTGAGATTGACTTCATATGTGCTACAAGACTTTTTGATATGATGCATCTAGCTGTGATTCGTACGAATCATAGACTACTTATTAGGCATCATTTGTGTGCTCCTATGCCCTGATCGGAGGTCACATGGTCTTGCGGTTGGTCGGGGATAGGTCATTGAGCGGATGGCCAACAAGGGCACTCGATATACATTGGGGCTGTGTGTATTGGCCCATTTGTATAGAGACACATGAGGTAGTTTACCATGAGATTACATCTCTAGGAGGGGGGATCACGTTGCTTCATATCTAGGCATGTGAGCACTTACCTATTACGAGACCAGTATGTATGAGGTTTAGGGTGATTGACCAGCCCTATGTTTATATGTACAGAGGTATGATGACATAGCCCCAGCTAGGGAAGCTAGAGTACTGGCAATGGGAATTGGATGATTTAGATATAGTGATATGGAACCCCTACCTGGATTGTGAGTAGTGGGAGGATGACACAAAGGTGATGCCCTACGTATACACAATGCGATTCCTGATTGGACATAAAACTTATTTTGTTGAGAGACATCTTCCAAGGAGAGTGATGAGGGATTTTGTTAGGACACAGGGTATGCCACGGGGCTTCAGAGAGTATGCTAGAGTTGTCCGAGAGAGATTACAATGGGGGCCAATATTGTGCTATGATCAGGCCCTAGCAGAGTTTCAAAATTTAAAGGTGAGACCATGACCGTATTGAGTAGAGGTTGCAAATGCAAGGATGACAAATGAGTATGTGGAGTATTTTTCCACATATCCCTTTCCACAGAACTCAGATCTAGCAGAGTCAGTGCCACCTTTTGAGGATGATAGGGCTCTGAGAGAGGGGAGGAGGAGGAGGAGATTAGATAGGGGAGGTGGAGGATGTAGAGGAGGTAGAGATGGGGTGGAGGAGGTGGTGGAGGGGGATTAGGTGGTAGGGGTTTGAGGAGAGGCAAGGGTGGACTTCCTTTGCAGCTGGGACAAGGACCAACAGTTGCATCAGTAGGAGAGAGGGGAGAGAGAGGAGTAGGTGGAGGTGTGGGCGACGGTGGGGATGTAGGTAGAGATGTACGCATGAGGGGTGTAGGTGGAGATGTGGTGATGGAGGAGGGATAGGGAGTTGTAGGTGGTGGACAAGGGGACCTATGAGAGGTCATGATAGTGCGGCTACAGACTCACCTGACGACTACTGAGGATCATATCAAGGATTTGGAGGCTGAGTTAGAGGACGAAGATGTAGAGATTATTGTGAGGGATGTCCAACTTTTTGCATGGGGGGCTGAGCTGACCACAGTGCTCAGAGAGAGATGATGTAGTGGATAGAGTGAGGCAGCTACAAGATAGGGTCTAAGCATTGGAGGTTGCATAGGGATAGGGTGCTACAGGCGAGGTGATGAGGGAGATGCATTGGGCAGGAGTAGAGATTGACTACTAGCAAGGTCTATATGAGAAGGTGGTTCCTAGTAGTTAGCAGGCGATGAGCTATTCCCTAATGCGGTGGGCAAGATTAGGGCAATCTCAGAGAGGTCAAAGCAGTGAGGGTGTGATGGGTCATCCTCGGCGAGATGGTGAGGGTGGTGGTGGGGGTGGTGCCACAACATCTGGTGCAGGTGGTATTTGAGATGTTCTTTGCATTATGACTTTTGTTACTATATTGATACTTGGATGGCTCTTGGTAGCCAATATTTTTGACATCAATGTATTCCGATACATGTGTACTTTATTTTGATAAGATATATATGATGAGATCTTACTTTTTGGCAGTGATGATATGATATGTATTTATGTGATGACATGATTTGTTTTATGCATGCTGATGTCATGATTTGATATGATGATACTAACATGTGGATGCAGGTTATATCTAATATATGTGATGATGCTTGATTCGATTAATATGTATGATGTTGATATGAGGATTTTGATGTGGATGCGAGTTTATATTGGATGTATGTGATGATGTTGATTCTATCTATATGTATGATGTTGATATGAATGATGTATACTTTTTGAAAATGTAAAATGATATGGTTGATGATGATATATTTAAAATGTTTATGCAAATGATTGGTTATTTATGATGGTAATATGTACTTGTGAATATATATGTGATGCAATGGATGAATCATTTGTGTGGATATGCAGTATATGATGATAATGATAGATAATACCGACGTGATGATGATACAAACTATATTTATGTGAATTTTGAAATGTACAAAATGAATCTAATGAATGCACCTAATGAATGTACTTAATGAATGTATTTTGAAAGAAATTTACATGAATGGATGTAAATAACTAAAGCTACTAAAAATGTTTTCAACATGAGATGCAACCTAACGAATTAAATGAATGCACCTAATGAATGTACTTAATGAATGTAGTGAATGAATGCACTTAATGCACTTAATCAATGTAATGAATGAATGCACTTAATGACTTTAAATAAATTCACTAAAAATGACTTCACCTAAATGAATCTACATGAATGTAAATGAAGGCACTTAACAAATTAAATGAATGCACCTAATGAATGTGCTAAATGAATGAATGCACTTAATAATTTTAAATAAAATGCAGCTTAAGGATATGAAATGGGATGCACTTAATGAACTAAATGAATGCACTAAAAGAATAGATGTAAATGAATGACTTAAATAAATCCACTTTAAGGATTTGAAATGAGATGTACCGAATGAATGCACTTAACGATATGAAGTAAATGGGTTGAAAAATGCAATTATTTATAAATGCTTTATACCTTATATGAGAAATAAATTCTAGTGTGTTAAAACATGCCACGATGATATGGAGATGTGAGAGGATGTATCTGAATACTCCATCATGATGTTTGTGCAAGATAAGCCTTTTGATAGCGAATTTTTTCATAGCATTCCTAATTATTTACATGCTCGACAAAATATGTGTACAATGTATAAATGAATGGGTGATATGCAATGGAATACAATGTATACATATGAGATGGAATGGTGATCCATGGCTTATTCTTTGTGCTTTGTATCCTCATTGAGCATGGTAGTACCAATCTTGGCTGAGGTATCAGAAACCAAGTTTGAATGTTGCACTTGTAAACAAACACCGCAGATAAGGAAAGTAACCCTCCATTTTGGTTCATATGTAGATGGTCGAGGTAGATGTTGTAGTTAGCAAGCCAACAGGGATCCATGTCTGCACATTTTATATAGGATTTTGTATATTAGTGAACTTCCCACATAGACACCATTAGTATATTCCCTAGAACTTCATTAGTTAAATCCACAGACATAAAACAAAGGAAAAGATTCCCAAAACCATCGTGGCCACTCTAATCACTTGTGGATATCCTTGAGTGACATAGGAACCAAATATATATAAAGCTATAATCTGACCAAGAGCTTATCACCCCAAAAAAATCTTCTTGTCAAAGATATATGTCACCATGTCTCATTTTTTTGAAAGAAGGATTCATCCTTATTTAAGATAGTTTTGTGTATGTGCTGTACTCAGAATGTTTGTCTGTTTGATGATCTGATAGATGGTCATCTTTTAGTGGCTCAAATATTGTTTTGTTCATGGCTTGATGTTTATGTATAGGGAATAATTTTATGAAAATGTTTTTGAATATTTTTTACGGTTTTCCAATGTTTTTAGGTTTGTGAATTGTTTTGAATTTTTTTTATATTTTTCCAATGTTTTTGGGTTTTTGAATTGTTTTTGTAGACACATTTCCACCATACAGTTTTAAATGTTTTTGATATTTTGAGATTTTTTGAATGTTTTTGTGGATTATTTCAGGACGTTTTCCAAATGAGTATCATGGCAAATAACATGTATGAAGAATCCACTCCATCATTAGGTTAAGAATGTTGCCCCCAGGTAAATGACAATGTAAAAGCATGATGTAAGACACATGAGGCAATAACCCTAATTGTAGAGTAATAATAAGCCACGATAGATAGGATGTATGAGTGGATGAAACAGATGTGATCGCAACAAGTCTGAGAGACAATGGAACTACAACCTTTACGAATGGCGCATGTTTGGCAGGTTTTCATGAACGTACTTATCCAAGGTGCCACTAGAGTGGTTTTCACCGTTTGGATGAATGATTTTTCTTTACTATTTTCTTGAGTTTTTTTATTTTTTTTGTACTTTTTGTAGGACTTTTTTTGCATGTTTTTGGTATTTTCTGATATTTGATGAGCCTGATGCTCGGCACGACTTATGTATGGAACTTTTTGAGATGCATCCTATTGGCTGGATTTGCTAGTGGTTCTCCTTCTAAAGTTGCTAACTGATATGCCCTAGACCCGAAGACTGTAGTGATGACATGTGGACCCAACCAATTGGATTCAAATTTTCCTTGGTGTTCTTGATGTGGTTGATTGCGAGGATTTTCTCTAAGAACAAGATCTCCTACCTCAAATGTGCAAGGTTTGACCCTATGATTTTAACTTCTACTCATGCACTACTGATATGCTTTGAGGTGATTGTAGGCACCTTGTCACTTCTCATCAAGCAGTTCCAACTCAAATTGTGCAAGGAAACTTGTAGGGATGGTAATTCAACCTCAATAGGAAAGATAGTCTCTGCTCCATATACAAGTGAGTATGGGGTTGTGCCTATAGGGGCTCAAATGCTAGTTAAATATGCCCATAGTGCTGGATTCATATGAATGTGCCAATCATGATCGACATCATTGACTATTCTCTTGAGGATCCTCAATATGTTCTTGTTCGAGGCTTCTGTTTGACCATTTCCTTGTGGGTAATATAGGTTGGAGAAACGATGTTGAGTGAACTCACAAAGTTGGTTCCTACTTTTTGGTACATCCTGATTTTTGCTGAAATCATACATTTTTGAGAAAATATAATTATTTAAGCTTTAAGAGGTCCCATTTGAAATAATTAATTGAAGAGAGTTAGATCAAAGGCTCTTAGATCAAAATTTCTTGGATAGAACCTCTCTACTTCTAAATCATACTTGCAATGGAGTCTCCTTTGCATCTATCAAATGCTGATAAAAAACCAATTTTACATTAGCTTTTGAGGGGTCAAATGAATTCATTTAGAAGTTTTGTTTTCTTAAGGATTTAGTCCTTATTATAAGCTTTCCAAATAGTATAATTTTTAATATATTTAATTTTATTAATAAATTTTTATTTTATTTTTTATGAATGTAGGTTTTTCACCGAACATGAACTTCTTTGTTCAATGCATTGGGAAAAATAGTAAACTAATTCAAAAAAAATCTGAAACATATCTATGCACTAAGTATTGATGTCTTCTTTCTAACAAAAAAACATAAAACTGAATTTTGATATATATATAGAACAAGTTATGTGTTCAAACGTACACCTATATCTAAATTATAATTAGTCGGACTTCAAAACTTAATAAAATAAAAAATATTCAACATATCACTATCAAACCAACTGCATGCCCTGGGTATTGATGTTACAAACCAAAATTTAAAAGAGATAAGTTTTATCATTTATATAAAAAAAGTTACACGTTTTGGGATGCACATCACTCTTAAAAAAATGTTGTTTGTTGTAAAAAACTACTTTTGAGGGAGATGGAAAAAAAAAAAAATTATTCAAAAAAAATTGAAAAAACTATATTTAGAATCTGCAAAAAGATGTTACAAATCACTAGTTTACATCATTTTCAAATTCTTAATGGTTTAAAATTTATAGGTGTCGGAAAGTGAAGGCTTTTTGTAAAATGTTCATCTAAGTGTCAAAGTTGGTCAAAAAGTGGGAACTAGTATTGTGAGTTCACCCTGTCGGATATGAAACTTCTCACAGAGTTCATGGACATCCTAATTTTTGAAAGGAAGCTCATTATCTGTGATGATGGAAATGGGTACACCATGCCCACAGATGATTTAATTGAGAATGAATGAGGCAATCTACTTGCCAATGACTTGGGTGAGTGGAACAACTTTGATCCACTTGGTGAAGTATTTTGTGGCAGTAATGATGAATTTTTGACCATTGGATGATGATGGATGGGTTTTACCCACAAGGTCTAGTCCCCATTGACAAAAGGTCCATGGTGTTGTGATAGGTTGCAATTGTTGCATTGGGGCATGTATCAGATCTCCGTGAACTTGGCACTTCTTGTACTTTCTAGCAAAGTAGTAGGAGTCTTTTTCCATAGAGGGCCAATTGTATGCTGCTCACATGATCCTTTTAGACAATGAAGGGCCACTTGAATGAGCCCCACAAATACCTTCATGTACTTCTTCTAAAGCTATTGTCACCTCACCTTTCTCTAAACATCGGAGGAGAGTACCGTCAAGATCTCATCGATATAGGGTTTCGACAATGATGGTGTATCAAGCGAATTGGTGTATGAAGGTTTTTTATTAGTTGTTTGATTGGTTGGGGGAAGGATTTGATTGCTTAGGTAAGCATAAAATTAAACATACCATGGGGAGTCAGGATTGATGAGTTGACATACCATCTCAGATTTTGGGATATCATAAGCGGGGATCTAAATCTATTCAACTAAGAAATTGTAGCGTGTTGAATTTTTTGGAAGATTGATGAGAGAGGCTATTGTCACCATTGCATCTGCATCTCTATTTTGATCTCAAGGAATCTTCTCAAAAGTGATTGCTATGAATAATTATTTGAAGCTGTCAACCATTTTCTTGTAAGGTATGAGCTTATCATCCTTAGTTTGGTATTCATCATTGACCTGTCAGATTACCAGTTGTGAATCGCCATAGACCTATAGCTCCTTTAAGTTCCACTGCACGACCATGCGTAGTCATGTGATTAAAGCTTCATATTCATCTATGCTATTTTTACATGGGAATGCGAACTGATATGATTTTGGAATGCAGTCACCTTGAGGTGTGATAAAAAGGATGTCGGCCCCAAAACCATGTCTAGTGTATGAGCCATCAAAATATAACTTCCATTGTCGTGCTGGTAGTACTGTGAAGATTTCCTCATCTAGAAAATTTGAGATGAGCGGATGGTCTCCTATGAGTGGTTCTTTGGCCAACTGATCTGCAATGACTTTCCCTTTGATTGCTTTTCGGTCCACATACTCTATGTCAAATTCATTAAGGAGAATAACCCACTTTTCCAAATGGCCTGTTTGTGCTGCTTGACTGAGTAGATATTTGAGTGGATCTATCTTGGCAATGAGTTGTATCTTGTGTGTCAGCATGTAGTGCCTTAGTTTGGTTGCTGCTAAAATCATGGCTAGATAGGCTCATTCAATAGGGGTATAATTGAGTTCATACCCCACCAGTGTTCTGAAAATGTAGTATACTGCACATTATTTTCCTTCTATAATATGTTGTGCGAGTAAGACACACAAGGCCATAGATATAGTTGATATGTATAACAATAATGGCCTTTCTGGAGATGGTGGTATCAGTAATGGTAGAATCATTAGGTATTCCTTTAGCTGCTAGAATGCTTGCTGGCAATTCTCTTCCCATTTGAAATGGACATTCTTGTGAAGCAAATGTGTGAAGGGATGACATTTGTCGGCCAATTGTGCAATGAACCACTGGATTGCTTGTAACCTTCCTTTTAATGTTCTTAACTTACTAATGTTCCTAGGAGGTGGCATTTCCATAATTAATTTGACCTTTGCGGGATCAACCTCAATACATTTGTTTGAGACAGTGTGTTCTAGGAGCTTCCTAGAGGTTACCCCAAAGACACACTTCTTTGAATTTAGGGTTAGATTATATTGCTCCTGTCTGTTGAAGATTTTGTCTAGTACAACAAGGTGACCCTCTCTGGTTAATGATTTAGCTAGTAAATCATCCATATAGTCTTTCATTAGTGTATGCATCATGTCATGGAAGATAGTAGTCATTTCCCTTTGATAGGTGGCACCAACATTCTTGAGATCGAATGACATTACATTCCAACAGTATGTACCCCATGGGCATGTAAAAGTTGTTTTGTGTTGATCCTCTAGAGCAATATTTATCTGGTTTTATCTTGGAAAGCCATCCATGAGTATTAGCATTGCATGTTCTACTGTGAGATCCATAATAATATCAATGTTTTGAAGAGGGAAGTCATCCTTAGGACATGCTTTGTTGAGATCTCTAAAATACGTACAGATACAGATGCCTTTAGTTGGTTTTACCATTGGTACAAGGTTGGAGATCCATTCTGCATAGTCCAAGGGTCTTATGAAACCCACATCTAATATCTTTTTGAGTTATGCTTTTACCAATAGTGCGATCTAAGGATGCATCTTTATGAGATTTTTTTTTTACTGGTTTGGAGCCTTCTGATACTGTTAAGTGATGCATTACTAGTTTTAGATCAAGGCTTGACATGTTTGTATAGGACCATGCAAACTTGATTTGTCACTTTTGAAAGAAATCTATAAAATCAGGATCTTTTGTTGGAGTCAGTGATTCTGCTAGATGTAGTATGTGTGGATTTTCCGGTGCCCCCGGATTGACTTCCTTTGTCTCTTCTATAAGAATAGATGATCTCTCTTGATTAGTGCTAAAAGGGAGAATGTGAAACCTTCCATCCTCCAACACCTCAGAGAGGTTTTCACCTTTGGATACGTCCTTTGTTTTTACTCTTTTGGCCTCCACAAGTGCCACAATGTGGTTTTCACTTGAGGATCCTTTTTTATTGTAATATTTTTGCTATTGAAAGGTTTGGAATTCTCTCAAAAGTAAGCTGCACTATTAAGTTCAATAGCATACCCAACTTTGTGATCCCCACTTGGTATGTCATCCCATAATTCAAGAAAGTTTATGATTGCACCGTCATTTTGGAAGGTGTCAAGGTGTGGGCAATCTTGTTGGTTCCAATCAATGAGTTCGGGGTGAATAGTTGGCATTGCTTCATCGATCAGGTTAAGTTCATAGGATGCATTGGTTAGGGTAAGTATGTAGGAATCAAGGTCATCGTCAGTAATATCTGCTTCATAATCAGGCTTGGGAGGTGACCTAGATATCCTTGAAGTATCCTCATCAACTGGATCCCTAAAGGTTTTAATAAATGTATCTCCTTCAACTTTCTTAACCTCAAAAGGGTCCCCATCGGATGATTGTTGAAATGAAGAATCCCACTCATATTCATGTGAATCTGTCTTGAAAGTACTTGGTATAACTCTATCACTATATGTTATAGTGATGTCTGTTGATGTGAAAGGTTTGTCAAGAGATTCTATAGGGGTTTGATCTGATGGGTTTATTAATTTTTCTTGGGTGTCTGAAAGAGACAAGAGTTTTATCCCAGGATTAATAGTTTGATGGGAAAAAAATCTCCTTTTCTTACTTGCTATAAATTGAGGAGTGTTTTCATAACTTGAAAATTTGGACCTGGTAGGTTGATTTGCAATAGCCATTGTCTTACTTCTGGAAGGGGTGATCTTAGATGTGGTACTCTTATGTTTGCTTGGAATCTTGAGCTTAGAAGAGCCTCCTAAACTAGGGTTGAATCTGAGTCTAGTTGTATCCCATGGTTGTAACAATGCTTGCAATGGCTCTTGTACCCCTTGTTTGTGGGATACCAATGTAGTATGACCATCATAGCCCATATTTTGCATTAGGGTATAACCTTTACCATACCTCTATGTCGAGATCCTGACCTATTGTCTAGCTATATCGAAAGTGTCTTTGTAGATCCATCTTACCAAATCTTCATCAATAGTTTCTTGTTCCTGTGATCTATCTGAGATGAATCCATGAGGTGTAGTAGTATTGGCTGCAACAAGTAGCTTGAGTGACTATTGTGGTTTTCCATGAGTTCGAGGTGAAAGGGGTAGTTGGCCAACATAGAAAAGATGACTAATATTATACTCTCTTGGGCCCTCATCTTTTACTTTCATTTTCAGCTTTTCCTGTTTGGGTGTAGGGATTGATGTACTGGTAAGAGAAGTTGGGTGGACATATGATGATGATGCGGTGGCTTCTCTCTCGCTAGGAACTATGATATTTGGTTGATGCCTTATATTGTGACAATAGGAAAATGGGTTAACATCACCCAAGGTAGTAATTTATATGCCATGATGTGGGAATTTTATGCACTGATGGTAGGTGGATGGTACTGCTTGCATGGTATCGATCCATGGTCTACCTAGTAGGAGATTCTATGGAAGAGATAAGTCTAGGATTTGGCAAACCAAATCTTTTACCATAGGTCCCACCCATACTAGTAAAGTGACACACCCTTTTGAGGAATGCTCTGCATCATCATAGGCTTTAATGGTGATCTTCTTTCTGGCATCTACTGCTTATTTTGAACATTCCAATGTTGTGATCAATTGTAGGGTGCAAATGTTAAGGCCCACTCCATTGTCAATTGATGGGGAGTCTCCCTCAAAAGAGTTGCACCTTGTTAAATAGATAAATAAAAGATATTTCATGGGCTTCCATCCTTATTCACACCCTGCTCTTTTCCAATATCAAGTCAATTAATTAGAATCCATTGGAGTACTCCCTATCAATTTGTTTGCTCCTTTCACTCACAAGCATAGTTAAGATTCACTTGAGTAAATCCAACCTTAAAGTTACCAAGTCTCAAACTTACATTTGAAGGGGTCTCAGGGGGTGTAGAAAAGGTGTTTCAATTCCAATCATGTGTTTCTTTTCTTGGTTCTCCTTCATCTTCCTATCACATTCTCTTATTTCTATTTTCTAGGCCTAGTAGCCCTAGAGCCCCTATTAGCCCTATCTTCACGGTTTTTGTGCAATTACTCAAGAAAAATCCCAATTGACCACCTAATAGATTTATTGATCTAAATACCTTTTGGAAAAACTTTCAGATTCAGTGGGTTAGGTTGTCTGGTAGACCCTACAGGTATGAATCCCCAAAATGGCTCTTTTTTAGGGTTTAAGGGTTGCTAGTCTTCTCCAATAGGTTTTACTATCTTCTACACCCTATCACACCTTACTAATCCTACTAAGACTCCATTAGGCTTCATTATCTCATGCCAAACACTTGGCACATCCACTTCTTATCTCCCCTGGAAGCAATGACAGAAAAAAATGACAATCATATCCCTAACCGGGCTATGGTAGAGCTCGCATAGGATATGATGGAAAATAGTTTCCAAGAAACCTCTAGGAGAATACAAAGAATATGTAAATTATTTAAAGGTTCCATGACTTGAATCCCAAGGGCCATTGAACAAAATCAATGGGATTTCAAGTTGGAACCATGTCTAGGATCTTAAACCCTTGCTAAAACCGAGAACAGTGCAGTAGAAAAGAATTTGTAAACACACACTAAACCTACACTAAGAAAGAATACAATCACTTCTTTAGCAACACAATAACATGTACTAAACCACCATGAAATGATAGTACTAGGATTAGATCATCTGGTACAGATTGCTATAGCCAACTCTACAAAACTTAAGCAAAAACTTGGAAATCGTCTTTGATTTTATTCAAAATCTGATGATGAAGTTGCCAACCCATTTACTATCATGGAAAAACCATTTAATATGAATCCTTTCTTATAACCAACCTCCCATCGGTTTCCTAACCACCAATTTGATCAATTTTAAAAAGTTGCTCAAAAAGTTACAAAAAGTTGTTAAGCAACAATGACAACTTTTTCTCCATTTTGCATTTTTTTCAACTTAGGAATTTCTCTTCATTCTAAACCTCCTAGGATGGTTCCATAGCATCAAATTAACATGACCAAATTCCTAATGAATCCTTACAAAGTGTTTTACACTATAATGCAAAATAATGCCATTTTTGGCTTATAAGGGCACCTTGGCCAAAACTAAGCAAACAAGCACACCTTGGTGACAATAACCCTTCAAATGACTCCCAAACACACTTTTGGACCTATCAACAATCCATTATTCAATCATTGGTCCTAAATATGATCAATCACTCCAAAATTTGGAAATGCATCAACAAAACTAGTTAAAAACTAGGTGCTCCTGCACCATACTCCCCCAATGAGAAAGAAGTCAAGTGACTCCTTTAGGAAACAAAGAGAGGTGAATTACAAGTTTAGGAAATTATACTTTAGGTACCCAAGTGGCCTCAGATTCTAGAAGGTGCTTCCACTTGACCAAATGTTGCATATAGGCAGTATGCCTAGTCTTCTTGAGGATTCTTGAATCCAATACCTTCTCGTCTTGTAGCATAGATGCAGGTGGAAAGGGTAGGTCTGAAAGTGTTTGGGATACCTTTGAGACTATACTACATTCCTCTAGAAGTGTGCCTTTGTACTACACCAAGTCTGCAACATTAAATATAGGTGATAAAGCCAAGTCTCTGGGTAGATCAAGTTTGTAGGCATTATACCCATACTTAGCCAAGACTTTATAAGGTTCAACCCTTCTCATTTGAAGCTTTCTAGGGACACCTTTCTGAATCATTTCTTTGTTCAAATGAACCATGACCAACTCACCAACAACAAATTGAATATACCTTCTCTTTTCATCCACTTTATCCTTGATTCTTTGAGAGTTGTCTAGTAAAGCTTTCCTAACTTGCTCGTGAATCTCTTTCATGAATTGAGCCATGTCTACAACATATCCACTCTTTTTTGTCCATCTTCCCAATATCTCTAAGCTCCAACACACCTTTGGGGTGAAGGCCATAAACTACTTCAAAAGGACTCTTAGTGGTTGATCTATTCACACTATCATTGTAGGCAAATTCAGGTTGATGGATGATATAATCCCAAGCTTGTCCATACTCCTTTGTTAAAAACTTGAGAAGGTTCCCAAGTGTCATATTTACCACCTCTATTTGGCCATCCATTTGGGGATGGTAGGCTGAACTGAAAGACAAGTTAGTACCCAATCTCTGTCATAAAGTTTTCCAAAAATGACCAATGAATTTTGCATCTTTATCCGATACTATACTAATAGGTAAGCCATGAATCCTAATAAATTCCTTAAAAAACAAATGAGAAATATGACTAGCATCATTAGTCACCTTACATGGGATAAAATGGGCCATTTTTCTAAATCTATCTACCAAAACATAGATACTATCAAATCCTGATTTGGTCTTGGGTAAACCAACAACAAAGTCCATACTTACACATTCCCATGGCCGGTTTGGGATAGGTAAAGGCTGATAGATTCTAGCATTACAAGAGGTCCCCTTTTCCTTTTGACAAACCACACATTATCCACATATCCACATACTTTCTAATATCCCTTTGCATCTTTGGCCAATAGTAGAATCTTTGGACAAGTTCCAAAGTCTTATTCAACCCAAAATGTCCAGCTAAACAACCATTGTGCTTCTCTTGCATCAAATTTTCCCTCATGGGCCCTCTAGGTACACAAATATGTCTTCCTTTAAATAAAAGACCATCTTGTAAGGTAGAATCTACGTATTCACCATGAAAATGATTTCTAAACTCTTGAAAAACCTTGTAGATGGTAGCAAAGTCTTCATCATCTTGGTATAACCCTTTGAAACTATCCACTCCATTGCTCTTGAGCTACACTTATTGAATTGTTAGCAACCTTCTACTTAACACATCAGCAACTTTATTGCATTGACCTTTCTTATGTTTAATGGTGAAAGTATAGGACTGCAAATACTCTACCCATTTGATATGCCTATGTTTCAACTTTTTTTGTGAGTTGAGATAACTAAGAGATTGGTTATCATTATAAACCACAAAATATTTTGGTAGCAAATAATGCCTCCATTTCCTAAGTGATTGAACAAGTTCATATAGCTCCAAATCATAGGAAGAATACCTTTTCTTGGCATCATTGAGCTTTTCACTGAAAAATGCAACCGGTCTATTGTCTTGACTTGGAACCGCTCCAACTACTATGTTGCTTGCATCACAATCTATGGGGAAGAGCTTGTCAAATCTTGGAAGAACAATTACCGGTTGTGTAGCCACCTTTGTCTTCAAAAGATGAAATCCTTTTTGTGCTTCTTTTGTCCTTTGAAACTTAGTCTTTACACCTCCTTTGATTTTGTCAAGCATAGGTGCAGATATCTCACTAAATCCTCTGATTAACTTCCTATAAAATTGTGCCAAGCCATGAAAAATTCTCACTTCACTTGTTGTTTTAGGTGTAGGCCAATTTATTATTTCTTCCACCTTTGAAGTATCCATCTTCAAATCATCACTTGAGATTACAAACCCAAGATATACCAACTCCTGTTTCATGAACTCACTTTTCTCCAAATTGATAGTTAGTTTCTCATCACATAATTTCTTCAATACAATCTCTATATGCTTAAGATGTTCATCTTTAAACTTACTAAAAATCAAGATGTCATCTAAATAAACAAAAATAAATTTACCATTTTAATCCCTGAGTACTTCATTCATGAGTCTCATGAATGTGCTAGGGGCATTTGTGAGTCCAAATGGCATAGCAAGCCATTCATAAAGTCCTTCTATGGTCTTCAATTCTATCTTCCATTCATCTTCCTCCTTGATTCTGATTTGGTGGTAGCCACTCTTGAGGTCTATCTTGGTAAAATACTTAGAACCTCCTAAAAAATCCATCAAATCTTCAATTCTTGGAATGGGAAACCTATACCTAATTGTAATCCGGTTGATGTCTCTTGAATTAGTGCAAAGTCTCCAAGTACCCCCCTTCTTTGGTGTTGAAACGATGGGAGCTGCACATGGGTTGATGCTCTTCCTTATCATACCATTATCTAAAAGTTCTTGGATTTGTTTATCTACCTCTTTATTCTTCTCCGGGTATGAAATCAATTTGGTGACTTATGGCACGTTGAGGAGGAAAGGTTGCAGGTGTTCCATCACTTATGATGTCCTTAAACTGATTTAATTTCTGTTGCACTTCATTGGGAATGCATTCTTTCTTATCCTTGCTTTCTTCTTTTGTTTTTACTACAAGTTCAAACCCCACTCATTCTCCTTCCTTAAGAGTGTTAATGAACTCCTTCTCACCAACTAGTATCATATTGGAACCTTTAGATCTTCACTCTTCTTAATCTCCTATGGACTGAATTTTATAGGTAATCCCATCTTTTTGAAAAGTATAGGAATTATTTTCCCCATGGTGTATTGCTTTCCTATCAAATTGCCAAGGCATACCTAGGAGTAGGTGGCATGAATCCACTGGCAAGATGTCACACAAGATTTTTTCCTTGTATCCTCCTATAATGAAATCCACCCAAGTTTGTTCATTCACCAAAACATGTTGCCCCTTGCTGAGCCAAGTAACCCTATAAGGATCACTATGTGGAATTATTTGCAGGTTGAGTTTGCTTACTACTTCTTCAGACACTATGTTATCATTGGAACCTTAATCCACCACCACATTACACACTTTACCCATGATCTTGCACTTTATCCTAAACAAGGATCTTCTTTGGCTAGGTTCCTCCTTAACTGGTTCTTTGATCAAAACTCTTCTTATCATGAGATTCTCTCCAACCTTAGAATCTAAACTCACTTCTGTTGTCTTCACATTTGCTGCATCTTCCTAAATATAATTTACTTTCCTCTCACCTCCTTGGGATGAAGAAGACTTCTCAGGACATCTATAGGCTGGGTGTCCAAGTTGATGGCAATTGTAGCATTTCATTATAGTGAAATAGGACCCTCTTCCTAATCCACTAGACCTTCCTCTACTAGAGTTGCTAGATCCCCTTCCTCTATAGCTTCTCTTGCTATTGGAATCCTAACTCTTCTCTACCAACTTGGATTCCCTTTGGGATATTTGGTCTACACTTCTTCCACCATAGCTACCTCTATGACCTCTTCCATCTCTTCCCCTACCTCTACCTCTATTGTTTTTCTCTTTCTTATTTTTACTCTTCTCTTCCACCTTGAGTGCCAATTGATAGCACTTATGGAAAGAAATAGGACACAACAAACTTAACTCTTCTTGGATGTTCCACTACAAACCATTCAAGTACTTGGCTACCTTGATGCTTTCATCTTCCACCACCTTAGATCTCAGACACAACTTCTAAAATTCTTCATTGTAGCTTCTCACATCTAGTTCTCTTTGTCTCAAATTTTGTCTCCTCTTGTGTAATTGAATTTCATAGTCTTCAGGGATATAGGATTCTCTCACCTTGGCTACATTCCTTTCCAAGTGGCAATTGGATTCTTATCCTCCTTTTGCCTCTCCTCTTGGATGAACTTACACTAAGTCAAGGCTACTCCTCTCAATCTAGATTTGGCTACCTTCACCTTTTGTGCTTCACTAATTCCATCACATTCAAAGTGATTCTCCAACTCTTCAATCCACTCCATGACCACCTCTGGTTCCATTTTTCCACAAAAAGTGGCACTCCTTCTAGGGAATTCCCTCCTAATGCTTTGATGGCTCTAAGGAAAGGTTCTTTGAGTAGAATAGGATCTGGTTCAGGTGTGGCATCCTCTTCTACCACTTCTTTACCCTTTTCTTCATTGATCTTGATAGTTACCTTCTCTGTCTTGTCATCTACTTCACCTAATTTGTTCTCCAATTGTTACAATCTTACCCTGAGGAGTCTATTCTCTTACTCTTGATAGTCTACCTTTTTGGCTAACTTTGCATTGGTCACCATCCTGAGGCTATTTTCACCTACTGACTCAGTCTCTGATATCAACTGGTTTCTTCCCAAATCTTAGCTTGCTTTGATACCACTTTGATGGGGAGTCTCTCTCAAAAGAGTTGCACCTTGTTAAATAGATAAATAAAATATTTTTAGTGGGCTTCCATCCTTATTCACACACTACTCTAGTCCAATATCAAGTCAATTAATTAGACTCCTTTGGAGTACTCCCTATCAATTTGTTTGCTTCTGTTACTCATAAGCATAACTGGGATTCACTTGAGTAAATCCAACCTTCAAGTTGCCAAGTCTCAAAATTATACTTGCAGGGGTCGTAGGAAGTGTAGAGAAGGTGTTTCAATTCCAATCATGTGTTTCTTTTCTTGGTTCTTCTTCATCTTCCTATTGATTGCTCTTATTCCTATTTTCTAGGCCTAGTAGCCCTAGAGCCCCTATTAGCCCTATCTTCACGGGTTTTGTGCAATTACTCAAAAAAAATCCCAAAATACCACCTAAGAGCTTTATTTATCCAAATACCCTTTTGGAAAAAATTTTAGATTTAGTGGGTTAGGTTGTCTAGTACGGCTGTATAGGTACAGACCCCAAAAATGGCTCTTTTTGAGGGTTTAAGGGTTGCTAGTCTTCTCCAATAGGGTTTACTATCTTCTACACCCTATCACACCTTATTTCTCCTACTAAGACTCCATTAGTCTTCATTCTCTCATTCCAAACACTTGGCACATCCACTTTTTATCTCCCCTGCAAGCAATCACAAAAAAAAATGACAATCATATCCCTAGCTGGGCTATGGTAGAGCTCACCTAGGATATGATTGCAAATAGTTTCCAAGAAACCTCTAGGATACTGCAAATAATATGTACAATATTTAAAGGTTACATTACTTTAATCCCAAGGGCCATTGAACAAACTCAATTTTATTTCAAGTTGGAACCATGTCTAGTGTCTTAAACCCTTGCTCAAACCAAGAGCAGTGCAGTAGGAAAGAATTTGTAAACACACACTAAACCTGCACTAAGAAAGAATATAATAAATTCCTAAGAAACACAATAAAATGTACTCAAGAACCATGAAATGATAGTACCAATATTAGATCATCTGGTATGGACTGCTATAGCCAACTATACAAAACTTAAGCAAAAACCTGGAAATTGTCTTTAATTTTATTCAAAAACTGATCATGAAATTGCCAACCCATTTACAATCATGGAAGAAGAATTTTATATGCCTCCTTTCTCATAACCAGCCTCCCATCAGTTTCCTAACCACCAATTTCATCAATTTTAAAAAGTTGCTCAAAAGGTTGCAAAAAGTTGTCAAGCAACAATGACAACTTTTGCTCCATTTTGCATTTTTTTCAACTTAGGCATTTCTCTTCATTCTAAACCTCCTAGGATGGTTCCCTAACACAAAATTAACATGAGAAAATTCCTAATGAGGCCTTACAAAGTGTTCTAAACTATAATGCAAAATAATGCCATTTTTGGCTTACAAGGGCACCTTGGCCAAAACTGAGAAAACAAGCACAACTTGGTGACAATCACCCTTCAAATGACTCCCAAACACACTTGTGGACCTATCAACAGTCCATTGTTTAATCATTGATCCTAAATATGATAAATCACTCCAAAATTTGGAAATGCATCAACAAAAGTAGATAAAAAGTAGTTAAAAACTAGGTGCTCTTGCACCATCAATCAAGACTCGCTTGATTCTATGTTAGTGTATGAATCCATCAATGCATAGAGGGGAATTATGCGGCTGCTGACATGATACATCATCACTTTCAATGAAAGTGAAACATGGGGATGATTTGAGATTTCCAACCATGGCTTCAAATTGATCTGTATTTAGGTTCAGTGGAACTAATGTTGTTTGGAGAGCTTGGTCTAAGATTGTTTTATATGAGGGTGATAAGCTCAAAATCTCTAGTACGGAGATAAGTGATGGCATCTTATCTCATTGGTCCATAAGGTTATAATGTTTGGTCACATATGCTTCTCTTGATGGTGCTACTTGTACAGTAGTCTTACTATGGCGAGTAACAACATTGCATGCAAGATCTTTACCTTTGATTGTAATGGTTGCAACTTGTTCATTGGCATCATAAAGATTATTGACAGTGTAAGTATATGGTGCACAGGTATAATTTCCCATGCTATTTGTTGGCTTTTTTTTTTTAATGTTTATGTTGTGATTGTCATTGATGGACACACACTTGCATTGAGATCCTCTTTATATATGAGTTAGAGCACAACCGGTATTTGTTCTAACCAGTATGTTGTAGGTATGTTGTATTATAGTCTTTAGACTATTTATGTTTTGTAGAATGTGTTTCCCAGTCTGAAGCAGCTTGTTGACCTCAAGCGGTACGAGGGATTAAAGTGGCATAACACATTTTTACTAGTCTTCATTTTTGTCAATTCGGCAACTGACATTTTGTATGAACTGGTAGTACTTTGTGATGAGTTACCACCCACTGATTTTTTGACGGTGCCGACACTATAGCGATGCGTTTTGTGATGTATTACCTAGTATGTCTAGGTTCATTGAACCTAGGAAATTGTAATGTAATCCTATTGGACCGACATGAAATTAGTTTCCTTTATAAGGACATCATGTCTAGGGTTTTAGGTTGTTGTTATTATTGTTGTTGCAATAGTTGATATTGTAGCTAGGGTTTAAGGTGGTTGAGGAGTTGGAGAGATTATGAATGTGTAGAAGATTGAAGTAATGCAATAGTGCATTAAGAACGAGCTATCAAGGATCTAACCGAGCAGTCTGTGCTATTAGCTAGATCAAACACTGGTTGATTACTTACATCTTTGACAAGTTTGTAGCCCTTAACTGGGTAGGCCCAAAAGCCTCTTGAAAATCCTCTAACAAGGTGGTTCACATCTGTTAGTCTAAAATCCTCTAGCAAGGTAGCCTTTAATCAGACTTGTCTCCTAACAAAGATTGAGATTCCTAACAGGATCTGTTCTGGTGAAGAACACTGTAAGACCTTAGCCGGCCTGACCTTAACCAGTCTAGTTCCTATTCTACAGATAGTGACTAGTGAGTTCCATCTCATCGTGGTTTTTCCCATTTGGGTTTCCACGTCAAAATATCTTATGTTATGGTGCTTGTGCTTCTATGGGTAAAAGCATTATTATCTATTTGGTTTGCATGTTTGTTAACTGGTTTGTCTGTTAAACTATTTTATCGGTTTACTGCTAGTCTTGTAAAGTGTTTTAGTGCGAAGATTTTTGGCATACTAGTTCACCCCCCACTCTTAGTATTCATCAATTGGTATCAGAGAGAACCTTTCTATAAGTTTAACCACTTGGAAAGAGATATGGGGGAATAAACCTTGAGGGAACTTACTCAAAGGCTCACTCAGTCTGAGTAAGCCTATGATGATCTTATGGTCAAATACAAGGCATCTCAAGCAAAAAAGAGAGAACATGCAGAAAAGTTGATGGAGCTATCTGAAAACAATTCTGCAGATGAAGCAGATATGGAAGCCCTAATTGTAGAAGTAAATAAGTTGAATGAATCAAACTCCAACCTAAGAAAGGAGTTGGAAGGACTGACTATCCAGATGTGTCAAGAGCTTGAGAACCAGAGGAAAGCTGAAGACCTAGTGAAAGAAAGAGATCTTGAGATCTCCAAGTTGAAACAAGAGATGAGTGCCCTAAATGCTCAACTCCATGCAAGTAAGGTGGAAAAGGAAGAGATGCAAGGAGAACTAAACATTTCCATCTCTAAGAATGAAAACCTGTTGGAAACAAATGCTACTATTTCCAAAGAACTCTCAAAGTCAAAGGAAATACTTGCTAAGTTCAGCAAAAGTACTGTCAAGCTAGAGCAAAAGGTTGAATATGCCAAACTGGTCAAGAATACCAATGGAATTGGTTATTCCGGTCATGAGGAAGGTGAGACCTCTGGTACAAATGCTAGAGCATCAAAGAAACAACCGACATCAAAGGATAAAGGTAAGCAAAATTTTAAACCTGTTTGTTTCAACTGTCTTAAAGAAGGACATATTGCTAATGTGTGTAGGTGTAAGGCTTACAACAATCTTCCCTATTTCCTAAACGATAAGCCCAGACCCTATAGATTTGATGGTAACTATTATGCATGCAACAAGTATGGGCATAGAGCATCTGAGTGCAGGTCTGTTATGAATAACACTAGAAGATATCCTCAGAGGACCCAAAGAGTTGGTCCTGAAGCTTTTGTGAACCGGAATCACAACCGGTTTAATGCCTTCAATCATCAGCCAAGAAGCAGTGGTTATTAAGCGACAACTGGATGGAGAGAAAATTGTATGATCTATCATGGTCATGGTCATACTGCTGCAACATGCAGAAGGAAGAATGGAAACATGGACAATGGACCGTGGAGAGCACTTGGATTGGTCTGCTATCACTGCAACAAACCGGGTCACATTGCTAGATTTTGTAGATCAAGAAAGAGCATATCTGATGATATACCGGTCACTCTGGAAGGAAAAATTGATGTTGACACTATTCCAGTGGACATGAACAAAATCTGGAAGGAGAAACCAATAGTGTTACAAGAGAAACCGGTTTTTGCACCTAGTGTGGAAATCACAGAACCGACAAACTAAGCTTCAGGAAAGCTTAGGGGGAGCAAATGGCAAAATGTTTCGAACCCCTGGTTTTCACTGGTAAAAGACCTTAACCAGTATGTTATACCTGTCATTTGATAGAAGACCAGAAACGGTGAAAAGGCAAAATTAGGATTTATGCCCTAATGGAGGAGCATTAATGACGGTAGCTGAGGAATATGTTTAAAAGCATTTTTTAAATCATTTCTCACTATCAGTTTTTGACCGAAGAAAATTTTTTCAAAGAGAAGAGCAACGAAAAGGCGATTTGAGCAAAGATTTGGAGAAATTGAGAAACTGCGAAGGAGATTCAAATTCAAACTGGAAATGGTTGAGTGGAGAACACAAAGCAGTGATTCAACAACCGACGGAGTGTGAAGTAAAGGGGAATCTGCAAGCCCTAATTTCATGTGTTTCAAAAGGTATTTCTCGAGTTCTTAAGGTTTCTATCATGGCTTTCACATCTCATACTAGTTCTAGTGCATCTGTCGAGTCTGCAAAAATAATTCAACGGAAGTCCAAGTATAATGCCCTATCAGATGTTGTGGCTGGTGTGATAGTAGAAGAGGGAATTTCTGACTACATAAAATACAAAATAGAAGACCTAGGGTCTCTAGCTATCCACACCCAATTAGGTTTATTTTGCGGCAAAGATAAGAAGATCAAACCAAAATTTAATATTTTGGAGAAGAAAAAGCTCCACAATGCTGTTTACTTCCTGGAAGATTTTATAGAGGATCACATAAGGATCATTCTGAGTAGAGTCCATGGTGATAAGATGTACCTGGAAAGAACACATGACATCATGCAGTAGGAAATTCATGCAGTCACCAGATTCTACAACATAGGGGAAGTGCCAGCCCTAAGAATGATAAGCAAAACTGAAATGGCCAAGCTCACCAGTTCAACGAGAGACTCATGAGGCATGATAGTAAATCCTATCAAGGATGATCTGGTGAAGTATGCATGTATGGTGATTGGGTACCGGACATTCTCAGCCAACAAGATTAACTCTGTATCTGCTGTAGCGGTAAATGTCGCTTACCGGATGATAAAGGAGGATGCATCATTTGATCTATGCATCGGTATGCAGAGGCAACTCCTGTTGAATCTAAAGGCAATCAAACAGGATAATGCCCTTAGGTTCAAGTTTGGAAAACTACTGGTAGGGTTGTTCTTCTATTTCCAAGGCTACTTCCCAGGAGTAGGAGATGTTCAGTGGTCTGGTGACCAACCGGTAACCAAGCAAATCAAGGAAAGCATTGAAGCACTTGGTACCGGTTACCCCGATATTTTGAACAAGTATTTTGATGAGTTCAAAAGGAAGATGAGCCAAAGAGTGAGGATATCAGGAGACATCGTCAAGAAATATGAAGATGATATCTACTTCACCATCCAAGTAGATAAATGCATAATGGAGGCCGTTGAGCCTAGACAGGAAGAAGTGGAGCCAATGGGCTATGAGGTGATGTATGATATGTTGGAAGGGTATGCCTCTACCCTTATTTCCTCACTGCTTGATCCTAAGGCGAAGAGAACCAACACCTACCTAGAGAGGATAGCACTGACTAAGGAACCACTAGCAGTGAAAGAGAAAGAACTGATAGTGAAGAAGGCAAAGGCAGTACCTGCAGCATCAACATCGGTTACTACTGCAACTCCAAAAGTGACCAAGCAGTCACCAGCCAAGAAGAAATCGGAAGCTACACCGGCTAAAGTGTTCCAGAGAAAGAGGAAGACAAGGAACACCTCTCCAGACTCAGAGGAAACTGTGTCTGAGGAAAAGCCAAAGAAACCACGTCAAGCAAAGAAGAAGACCAAGAATGAACTGACATCTTCTGCACCGGTAAATATAGATATCTCCTCCTATAAACCTTTGACACATTGTCAAAAAACAATAAAGAATATTAGGAGAAAAGTGTTAAATGATTTACTTGAGTGCTTTGATAACTTCAATGAGGATGAAAAGGAAGCGGTTGAAAAGGAAATAATTCAGTATCTTTGTAGTAATGACTGATCGCCCTCAGAGATTAAGTCTTAGACACCAGATTCTTTATATATGTCATTAGATAATAGATGGCGCATTGCCATAGAGAAAGAACAGGAAATTAGAGAGAAGGTTTTTTCACAATACTTTCTCGACCTATCAAATTCTAAATTATATGATGTTATTGATCTAAATAAAGGACTCTTCTTGACTAGAAAAAGAAGACTCTGGCTGTTAGAAGGTAGAGTTGCTAATGTCGAAAAAGACACCCATCTATTTATGCAAACCACTGTCCAGACTCACAAAGCACATCCGGCCAACCGGCAAGTAGAAGAAGAACCGACTATATCCAAACCGAACGAAGTATTTGATGATGAAGGCAATCTGATCGTTGAACCAATCGACACCATTGATGTCGATGCTTTAGACGTTGAGGATGATACTCAGGAAACACCACCTGAGGTAACAAGATAGATGCAATAGGCTAAATAGGCTAATAAGCAAGCCGAGGATAGACAGGAAGCGGCAAAGGAAGAGGCAGAGTAGAGGAAAAAGGATGAAGAAGAGAAGCAGAAGAAGAAGGAAGAAGAGAAAAAGAAGAAAGATGAAGAGGAAAAGAAGAAGAAATATGAAGAAGAGAAGAAGAAGAAAGATGAAGAGGAGAAAAAGAAAAAAGATGAAGAGGAGAAAAAGAAGAAAGATGAAGAGGAGAAGAAGAAGAAAAATGAAGAGGAGAAGCAGAAGAAGGATGAAGAGGAGAAAAAGAAGCAAGAAGATGAAAATAAAAATAAAGAAGAGGAGGATAAGGAACAGGAAGAAAAGAAGGAAGCAGAGAGGAAGAAGAAGGAAAAAGAAGATAAGGAACAAGAGAAGAAGAAGGAAGCAGAAAAGAAAAAGGCTGAGGAGGACAAGGAAGCAGAGAAGAGGAGAGAAGCAAAGAAGAAGAAATTGGAAGAGGACAAGGCAGGAGAAGTAGCGAAGAGCACCCAGATGGAGACTCCAAAGGCAACCGGGAGTCAAGCCAAACCGGTTGACCTCTCCAGTCCTATAGATCTCCAGTCTACAAGTGAAATGGAGCTAATGCAGAGTATCAAGGTAGCTCAAGAGCTCCTTGAAATCATTTGACGGAAGGAGTAGGATGTAATCCAAGCAGCTGTGGATATGCTTACCGGTTTGATACCTAGTACAAATCTCCCAAACACTGATTCATCACTAGCTAGACTAAAGATCCTTGATCAGGTGCAGAGCCTTGAAGAGGTAGCAGAGGCTAATGTCAAGAAGGAGCATCAAAAGGCTCTTAATATAGCTCTGGTGAAAAAGTTGAATGAGCTCCGGACTGAACTGAAGAAAGAACAAAAGGATATAAGGGACACTCTAGATGAGGGGAATATGTTACTCAGCAAAATCTGTCAACCCCATCTGTTCTATGATGATGTGCTAGCTCAGAAGCAAAAACTTGAATAGGACTTGCAGTCCTACTTGAGCTCATTCAAGCCACCTTATGATTCCTTCACAACTTATGGGCAAACCATTCACCAGTTTCATATCCAGTCAACAAAAATGGAGCAAGAGATCAGCACTCGGTCCAGATATTTGTAGGAGTTTCAACTGGTTCTACTCCCATGATTGCAAATTCTTCAGAAGTGCTATCTAAACCTGGATGCCTTAACTGTTACACAAGAAATGAGCACAATTGATGCTATGGAAGAACATGTCTCCCAGATGCAGACAGAGCAAGAAGTAGCCACCTCCCTAATTGAGTCCTGGTCTCTGTTGATGAAACAATTCGTGTAGGACTTTAAATCTATTTTTGACAAGTATCATTCCTTGTTGTCATAATTTTTTATTATTTTTAATATCAAATGAAAACAAGGTTGTTCAGCTGTACTTTGTCATTGTTGGCAAAGGGGGAGAAGAATTCTATTGGTAAAAGTATCTGGTAATCAAATTTTGATTATATGCTCTATATATCTCAATGCTTATGCTCTATACGCAAAATTGTTATACATTGTATTGTTAAGGTGATAGTGTATATGCTTAGGGGGAGCAATTTTGCTAATGGCATAATTTTGTTGTAAAACACTTAGATGTCAAAATTTTATTTTCCTAAGTGTTGCCATCAATGCTAAAGGGGGAGATTGTTGGCATTTTTTTTTATGTTTATGTTGTGATTGTCATTGATGGACACACACTTGCATTGAGATCCTCTTTATATATGAGTTAGAGCACAACTGGTATTTGTTCCAACTGGTATGTTGTAGGTATGTTGTATTATAGTCTTTAGACTATTGATGTTTTGCAGAATGTGTTTCCCGGTCTGAAGCGGCATGTTGACCTCAAGTGGTACGAGGGATTAAATTGGCATAACACATTTCTACCAGTCTTCATTTTTGTCAAACCGGCAACTGACATTTTTTATGAACCGGTAGTACTTTGTGATGAGTTACCACCCACTGATTGTTTGATGGTGGTGACACTGTAGCAATGCTTTTTGTGACATATTACCTAGTATTTCCAGGTTCATTGAACCTAGGAAATTGTAATCTAATCCTATTGGACCAACATGAAATTAGTTTCCTTTATAAGGACATCATGTCTAGGGTTTTAGGTTGTTGTTATTATTGTTGTTGCGATAGTTGATATTGCAAATAGGGTTTAAGGTGGTTGAGGAGTTGGAGAGATTATGAATGTGTAGAAGACTAAAGTAATGCAATAGTGCATTAAGACCAAGCTATCAAGGATCTAACTGAGCAGTCTGTGCTATTAGCTAGATAAAACACTTGTTGATTACTTACATCTTTGACAAGTTTGTAGCCCTTAACCGAGTAGGCCCAAAAGCCTCTTGAAAATCCTCTAACAAGGTGGTTCACATCTGTGAGTCTAAAATCCTCTAGCAAGGCAGTCTTTAATTGGACTTGTCTCCTAAAAGAGATTGAGATTCCTAACAAGATCATTTCTGGTAAAGAACGTTGTAAGACCTTAATCGGTCTGGTTCCTATTTTGTAGATAGTGACTTGTGAGTTCCATCTCACCCTAGTTTTTCCCATTTGGGTTTCCACGTCAAAATATATTGTGTTATGGTGCTTGTGCTTTTGTGGGTAAATGCATTATTAGCTATTTGGTTTGCATGTTTGTTAACTGGTTTGTCTGTTAAACTGTTTTACCGGTTTACTGCTAGTCTTGTAAAGTGTTTTAGTGCAAAATTTTATGGCATACTAATTCACCCCCCCCCCAGTATTCATCACTATCTTGGTTCTTACCCTGATGGGAGGGAACTCCTTTCTCATACGGTGGGAGTGGATTCTTGAACATGATATGATCAATATTGGAAGTTTTTACATTGTGACCATCAACTTCTATGTCACCTTGATCAACGAGATCTTGAACGATATTTTAACCGATGGCAGTTGTTTGTTTTGTGCCCCTTTCCCTTATGAACTTCACAATACTCATTATCTCTCCACCCTGAAGGTTTGACCTATGGTTCATAGTTTGATATTCTAGGTAATGTCCTAAGATCAGAAGAGATGAGCTGATGTTAAATCTTTTCAAGAGATTCTCCCAAGGGTGTGTAGGTGCAATTGGGTTTATAGGTCGGGTACTTGTTTTTAGGTTCTCCTTGTTGTGTATTTGAAGGTTGATTTCCTGGATTTTTTTTAGGATTACCTTTATTGGTAGTGGGGTTGTTCTGATTATCGGCAACCCCTGCAATTTTGATAATGGGTTGGGCAATTTTGACAATTCATGCGTCCACAACACCATCTTTAACAATGCTTTCTTTCTTTGCCCAAAAATTTGGTTTATCACTGTTATAGGCTGGTCTTGGACCTTCCTTGTTGTCGTTGTATATTTTGACAAGTGCCTTTTTGATAAGGGCTTTCTCAATTTTAAGTCCTTGAGCTATTACGTATTTGAAATTGTTTGAAAATTTTATGTCTAAGTAGAATTCCATTTCCTCATTTAAGTTTGAAATAAAGATTTCAACTAATTGTTCTTCGGGAATGGGAAATGAACATCTACTAGAAAGGTATCTCCATCTTTGTAAGAATGTCAAGAATAACTTGCCATTCTTTTGTTTTGTATTACATAGATCAGCCATGGAGACATCCTATTCTATGTTATACACATGATGAGTGGTAAATTTTTGTACGAGGTCCTTTAAGGTCTTGATACCACCGAGTAGGCATGAGAACCATTGCATGGTTGAGCCTCCCAAAATTTGGGGAAAGAGACACATTAAATATTTGTCCTCATATGAAACCTCTAAGTAGGCAGAGAAAAATTCTTGTACATGATCTTTAGGGTCTCCCTTGCCTTTATATCTATCAAAATTTTGAGTTTTGAAGGTGTGTGGGAAAGGAGGCATGCATATGTTCCTATCAAATGGATATAGATAGATATCTTTGAGAGAATATTTCTTTTGTGACCTTCCTAAGTATACCTTTTGGGTGAGGTCTTGCATTTGTTGTCTCAACATATCCATTTCTGTAAGATGAGGGGGGATATTTGTTAGGATTCCCACAGATACTAAGAGGGGGGGGTGAATCAGTATCTAACCGGTTATAAGATTTTCTTAACTTAAAACATGTAGAGCATATTAATACTGTGTACCGGTAAATAGAAAGTAATGCAATAATCAGAGATAAAAGCAACCACATGAAAAACACACCATAACACAATATTTTAAAGAGGAAAACCGGTGTGGGAAAAACCTCGATGGGATTTGTGACCCACAATATTCACTTACTGGCCAATAAGAGAATATTAATGCTACAAGAGGGGCCTGCACATGCAGGAAGGCCAAGTGCCTAGAGCTCACTACTCAAATACAAAATGGTAAGTCTCACTGACTTACAAAATGGAATATACAAATCCAATGTCTTGTATTGCTTCAAAATAGCATATACTATGCCAGATCCAGTACCGATTTCTGCTCTGGTTCTTACATAAACCATTAACCTATAATTCGCATAATAGGTCTGCCTTATTTCGCCTATTTACATTTGTCTATCAATTACAAAATGTTCTACAATGATCTCTCTTACATAAGAATCATTTTACAACTTGCCAAGTCAGCTTACAATGATTTTACTATAATAAATAAAATATATTAACAATAAAATTCATGTCGGCTTTTGTGTCAGTATGCTTCCTTTTATTGCTGGTGGCGGTGGTTTGTGTGCCAGTGTAGAATCTAACTTTGCTGGTGCTGGTGGATTGCCTTGCCGGTGTCATAGGATTGTAAGGTTGCCATCAATGACAAAACCTTCAATCACCTACAATGTCTCATTGGAGTGTGAATTTGCCAACAATCTCCCCCTTTGGCATTGATGGCAACACTCATGAGAAAATTCAAAAAGTGTAGTCCAAAAATTGAAGTCCAAAAATTGTTACCAAAAATGTGTCCTCCCCTTGAGCAGATGATCCCTAAGTTATTGGATTTTTCTCATACCACTACTCCCCCTTTGGCATCAATGAAAAAGGTTGTCAAAGTGTCAATAGAGTCTAGTTTCCTATCTCAACCTTGTAACTGGTTGGTTACAATTTGAAAAAGTTCTGCCAGAACCAAATTCAAGTTCTCAATGAACTTTTTACTATCTTTGATTGCGGCCTTTGTCCTTTGAATTGTACCAGTGAGGTGTTGCATTTTCTTTGCCGGTGTTTTTTGTCCTTGTACTAATGCATCAGATATCTCTTTCCTTAAACATGTGAGGTAGTCCAACTTTGGACTTAATCTCCATTTCAGATCCTTAGCCTTACTTTTTATTTTCTCCTTTTCTCTTTCTAGCTTTAGTAACTCTTCCTCAAAACCTATTATCTTTTGCTCAACAATTGATAATGAATCAAATGAATTAATAAAATTGTCAGCTAGCTTATTAATTTCCTCCTTTATCTTGCTCATTTTATTGTCTATGTCAATTGTCAAAAAGTTTGTCTTACAAGTGTCTTTGTACAAATTTTTGAACTCCTTAACTGTGTTGCACAGTTCTGGTAGAAGTGTGTCAAACTGCCTTGTACACGTCTTTATTTGTTCCTCACAGAATTTCTATTTTTCTTTTTCTAACCTCTCTTTGAATGCTTCCTCCTGTTAGGGTTTCAAGCAGATCCGAAGCAAATATGAACTAACAATTATATGCAGATTTAAATACAAAAGATAAAGAAATAAAACAGGACATAGATAACATAGAGATTTAACGTGATTCACCCAGAATGGGTTACGTCCACCATACACAGTCATCCAATCTTTCTTATTATCCAACAAAAATAGTACATCAACCTTACAATGCCTTAAGCATCCCAGCCACTTATAACATGCGTTTTTAGGGCAACAAACAAAGTCATCCTTTTTAGGGTTTTATTACAATGTCAATTATAAGATTTTCTTAAGTTAAAACATGTAGAGCATATTAATACTTGTAGACACCTAAAAATGGTCAATGCTTGCGAGGTCAGACTTTAACATTTGCGCATTGCCTCATTTTAGGTTTTTGCGTCGCATTAACATTTCTCCTATGTCACGCACTTGGTCTTTATCATTTGCGAACATCTAGTCATTCTTCTACATTCTTCAATCATCTCGTCCTCAAATTTGCCTTAAGCATCCCAGCCACTTATAACATGCGTTTTTAGGGCAACAAACAAAGTCAGCCTTTTTAGGGTTTTATTACAATGTCAATTATAAGATTTTCTTAAGTTAAAACATGTAGAGCATATTAATACTTGTAGACACCTAAAAATGGTCAATGCTTGCGAGGTCATACTTTAACATTTGCGCATTGCCTCATTTTAGGTTTTTGCGTCGCATTAACATTTCTCCTATGTCACGCACTTGGTCTTTATCATTTGCGAACATCTAGTCATTCTTCTACATTCTTCAATCATCTCGTCCTCAAATTTGGTCTTGTCGACAACATTATCCAGTCATGATTTTGATCAATCTTATCCTATCGCATCAATGTGCGTATTCAATCTTATCATTCTGGACATCGTCAACCCTAACTAGGGTTTTGTCCTTCTATCAATCTTATCAATCGTATCATCAATCCTGCAATCTTGTCATTTTTGCGATCGATTTGTCATCAATCATGGTCATTTCCAATCTTGTCATCTTGCAATCTATTTTATCATTGATCCTCGTCCTCTTGTCAATTTTGTCATTTTGTGATTATTTCGCTATCGATCATTGTCTGTCTCAATTATGTCAATTTGGATCAATTTGTCATTGTTCCTCGTCAATTAGCGCATTTATCAAATCATTTTGTTGCATTGATCATTTATCAATTCAAAATCATGACATTAATTATCCTCAATCAAGACCTAATTGTCATTTTCGCATTTCTAATTCGTCTTCTAGGGTTTTATGATTTAGTCATTTAACCTAATGTGTCATTTCTTCCTCTAGGATTAAATAATTTATTTATTTATCCTAGGTCTTCTTATTACAATTAAATCTTTATTTAATTGGCTAATTATCCCTCTTTGTGAATTGATTAATAAATGAAAAATTATTAATTAATTCACTAATTCCTAAATCCTATTTTTCATCAATTTCTAATTCCTAATTGTCATCAATTTCAATTTTCTAATTTTCTTAATTTCCTAATTTCAAATTCCTCCTATTTCTCTCCTAATTCTATGGGAATGACATTTCAATTTGTCATAAATTGTCATAATTGATCAATCAATTTTGACATAGAATGTGTCATAATTTGTCATCAAATTGTCAATCAATCAAATTGTGCATGGAAAGTGCATAATTTGTCATAATTTGTCATATTGATTTGCAATTTCCATTTGAATTGCATCATGCTAATCTTGTCACTTATCCAATTCTTCTATAAATTGGATGATTTTCAATCAAATCAGACCCTTGAATTCTTCATGAAGTCCGAATTTCTATCAAACTACCGAACTTTCGTTTCTAGTACTCTTGAGCTTTTTTGCTTTCAATTGTGTGAGCACTTGTAGGTGAGATCCACAAACCCATTGAAGAGGAAAGAACAACAATGGAGCCGCATGGAAGAAGCATATGGTTTGCATGATATTTTCTTTTAAATGCTTTGTTTTCATACCTTCATTGAATGTGCTTTGGAATTAGGTTCATTTCAATGAGTGTTCTTTTGATTGAGTTATCATGTCTTGTGTTTTGATTGATCTACTTATCTTGTGATGATTCCTAATTTCTACGCTACATTAACTGGTGAACCCGACGTGAATACTGACCTTCTAACCATCTTACTGTGTTTTGGAGTGCTTCTAAGCTGATTTGCAGGTCAAAAAACTCAAAAACAGAGCCGTGCAGGGTATTCTGAAGACTTCTGCGCTTGTGTGAAGCATCTTGCGCCTGTGTTGAAACATCTTGCGCTTGTGTTGAAGACTTCTGCGCTTGTGTTAGACATCTTGCGCCTGTGTCATAAATTCTGCGCCTGTGTAAAGTCCAGATCAAAGGTGAAAAATGCAGTTTTTACTTGAAATTTTTGATGTTTTTGCATTTTGTTTTCTGTGTTTTGGATTTTGGTACTAATTATTGGTGCAGGATCTTGGCATACGCATGACAAAGACTACAAATCAAACTACTAACATGTGTTATGCAGATTCGATGGTCAAAGACAACAAATCAAACTTCTGACGTGTTTTGTAGGTTGCCTTGGATAAACAACCAAATTGTGTGTTTGAGTTTTTTAATTAGGCATTTAGTGATTTATAAATAGGTGTAAATGAACATTTGTTTGCTTTGTTTGTTAAGTATGACATTGGAGTAGGAGAGTATGCTCTCATCCTTCAAAGGGTGATCAGAAATCCAGATCTTCGATACCATGCTTGTGTTGTTGATTGTTTGTCTCCATTAGAGGGCCTGCCTTCCCGACCACTTTGCTTTAGCAAGCGAGTGATAATCTTGAGAAGGGGACGACCCAAAGTGAGTACGGCTAGAATTCCTTGGCATTCTAACTCACTATAAAAAAATACCTGATGGGCGAAAGCTTTGAAGGAAGTGTTACGTGGGAATTGCAGTTACTTGGGAAGTGATGACCCTTGAACTCTTTCTCATATCAACATCTAAGTAGGGCCTCTTGGTCTAAATCACGCTTGTGCGACTACATTTGTTTGGTATCTTGATGGGCTTAATGTCTCAATCATGCTTGCATGACATCAAGGAGTAATGCTTAACAGAAATCCTTATTAAACACCTTGTTTTTAGAGGCCAAAAACCCTTCTAGTTGCTTGAGAAGGACAAATTCGGATACTTGGAAGAGATACTAAGTTCGCCATGGGGAGATTCCATGGGGACTGATGCTTGGCTGCCCTGAGAAGTGAGTGCCGTGGAGGGGAGCCCGTGGGGTCAAGCATCTATGTATTCTCCTTGAATCTCATAATGAGTCTACCTCTCAAGTACCTAATGTCTTTGCCTACCATAAGAAATGTGGAAATGAGCATGATTGTCTTGAGTCCAAGTTGCAATATCTTGTATTCTTTGATTGTCAAAAGTTGAATGTTATCCCATTTCAAAAAGCAAAACACATTGATCAAACATAAGATTTAAACACAAGAGACATTCATCCAACAAAAATTCAACAAGATTCAAAGATCATATTCCTAAAGCATGGTTATCCAACATTGTTCAAAAACTTGTCTCAACTCTTATGTCACTTACATTTAGGTTCATCCTAGGCTGCATTTGGCAAAGTCATTATCAAGTATCAAGTTTAGGTTTCACCTAAGTCATACTTCTTTTGCATATTAATAAAAGTCATCCATTTGCATATGTCCTCTTGCATAAGAGTAATATCATTTCATAATTAAACCTTAGGTTTCATCTTAGGTTGACATTGTCATACATTTGCATTTGCATATCCCAAGTCTCTTCATTAAGCCTAAGTCATTGTCATATCATATTAAGATCATTTGCATATTGATTGTCCCTTAGCATATAGTGTCAAACCTAGGTCTTGTCATACTTGGGTAATCCAAATCTTTGATAAACCCTAAGTCATTGTTAGGAGGTCTAGACCTTATCAAAGTCTTTTGTCCTTTTGTCATCAATATCATTTCGTCAAACCTAGCTTAGTATCCAAGCGCATAGGGGAGACATTGTCATCTTGTCCTTTGTCAATTAAGTCCTTTTGTCCTTTGAGGTCTAGATGTCATTTCAATTTCCTAAGGGTCTCTTTTAGATTTGCATTCATAAGTTTGTCAAAATCTTCAAAAACAACCAAAAACATAGATTGCATTTTCATATATTTGGTTTGCATTTAGTTGCATATCATATACTATCCTTGAAAAATTCCAAAAATATTGCATTTGCATAGTGACATGTCTATTGAAACAAGGTTCCAAGCACCAATGATGCAACAAAGTTTGACATATCAACCAACAATGCAATCACAATTCTATCCAACCCAACAACAAGGCAATATCGGTCAAACTTATCATGATGATTTAAATGTCCAAATACAAAAACTAGAGGAGAAACTAGCTCAAGAAAAGGAGATATTGGAGCAAAAAGTGATAAACAGTGAGAAGATAAGATCTCAAATGTCCAAAATGTTTCAAAAATTTCCAGGTCAAAATCCAAATTTTGAGCCAATTAATGTAAGATCTCTTCTTGAACGATCAAACATACCAGCTCTCCTCTCCCAAATAGAGATGATGAAACAATTACAAGAAAGGAGACAACATCAATTTCAACATTATGTGCCTCCACAACAAGAACAAGAAGGTGTTTACTATCAATCATATTTTCAACCATCACAACCAATGACACAACCAATTGTTCAACATATGCAACCAACACAACCAATGGTTCAATTTCAACAATATGTCCAACCAACTATACAATGTCAACAAATGGTTCAACCAATGGTGGAATATCAATGTCAACAACCACAATCACCAATTCAAAAACAAAACTTGCAACATGCACCAAGCCGAATTTTGAACATGTCAAACCAAAATGATCAACATCTAGTTCAATATCAGAAAATGACATCAAATCAAAAACAAGTTCAAGTTCAATCAACATATCAATGTCAACAACTGCCACAAAACATTCAAAAACAAAGGTTGCAACACACACCAACCCAAGTTTCAAACATGTCAAACCAATCTGATCAACATCAAGTCCAATATCAAAACATGACATCAAATCAAAAACAAGTTCAAATTCCAAGTCCAATCATGTCAAAACCTAAAAAGAAGGGTGGCCTTATTGCAATGCTCTTAAGGAAATGACTAAGTGAGCCTTTTGAGGAAGATAAAGATAGTACACTTATGTCTAGCAATGCCTCATCCCCCCATAAACAAATTGACTCTCCAGTGGCATCTATCCCTACACCTCCAGAAGTTTCAAAAGGACCTTCCATATTGTCTTCATCAAACAATACACCCAAGGATGCAATTACCCAAGAGCTATCCATAATTGATTGCCAAGATAATCCAATTCATGATGCACATCCTTGTCATGTTTCAGAAATACAAGACCCAATGCCACCATGCGCTTTATTGCCATTACCTGTTTTAGAGGACCCCATTCAAAGTCCCTCTTCCTCATGTTCAAGCATTGATTCCTTGCCAGAACCCATCACAAATGTTCAAAGTGCATTTCCTTCATGCCAAAGCACTGATTCCTTGTCAGAATCCTCCATGCATATCCAAAGTCCAACCTCATGTCAAGAGGATAATTTAGAGCATGAAGAAATGAGTCCTAAAGCAAATCAAGATCAAGATCCTGAAACCTTATCACCCCATCCAATTGTTGACCAAGATCCCATTTCCCCAGACACTCATAATGATTCCCCTATTCTTGTACATCCTATCCAAAGTCCTATTGGCACTCCATTCCCCGGGCAAGATCAAGATATCCCAGTCCATTCGATCCCAAAGGATCCCATTCCATTTAATGAGCAAAATGTCCTTTCAAATCCCATTGACATTCCACTTCCTCAGAAAGATCAAGATATCCCTTCCATTCTTTCTGATGATCCCATTGAAAGTCAATAGCAAAGCACCTTTAAAGAAGATTCCAATGATCTTCCTCCTTGTCAAGATCAAATCATTCCTTCAGATCCTCCACAAGATCCACTTGTCCCTCCATCTCCATGTCCTAATCCCGCATATCCACCCCAAGATCCCATTTCTTTTGAGGATCCCATTATTTCTCCCATTCCATCTCTTGAAGAGCCTGTCATTGAGCCATGTCCACTACACACTCCTAGTCCCCCTCATGATCCTGATACCCCTCATGATTCTAACGTGTCAGTGCAAGATGTTCATGAACCCCCTACATGCATAATGGGTTCTTCCACTTTGGTGCAATCCGATCCACTTCAAGATCTCCTTATTTCTCTCATATCACATCCACCTCATAATGGACTCTCATCTTCTTCCCAAAGAAAAGAGTATCCTATTAGTCAAAATATTGATAAAGGCAAAGGGGTAGATCTCCATAAGCAAGAATCCCTTCATGTTAAAGAAGATCTTAATGGTCATGGCTACAAAGCTCACACTCAAGGCGTTGGTATCCCTTCAAAGTCAAAATCCAAATGTCCACCTTCCCCATCATCGCTTCCATCCATTCTAGGTCCCTATATCCCTCCATCTCCTATGCAACATCAACAAAGGCACACATCTTAGAGAACCTTCCATCCATCCCACATGCCTCCATATCATTCCCATCCACATCGACATTCATTCCCTCTTCCAAGCAATTTGGATGCCAAGTATAAGCATCATAAGTCTAGCAATCCACATGTATTCAAGGATCAAAATGTCCAATATAATCGACATGTCAAAACAAAGAACAATATGATCTATAAGGAAAAGGAAATATCCAAAAGGCCACAAAGGCCCACTGAGCAAAATAAAGCAAAGTCAAAATCTATATGGGTTCCTAAATCCCTTGTGCAAGCAATGCACTCCAAGGAACCACAAAAGCATGAAAAATCAAAAACCATGTGGATCCCTAAGAAGCTCCTTGAAGCACAAAGAAAAACATCAAACTTGGCATCCAAAATTGCTATTCCTCCATCCAAACCTTCCAAGTCTATTTCTCCACCACCTTCTTCATCCGTTTTGGGCCCTTATGTCCCAAAATCCATAGCATTTCCTTCGTCAAAATCTCAATATCCAAAATACATTTTTCCTCCATCAGTCCATCACCCCTCAAGGTGTGTGCCAATGTCGATCTTTCCTTCATTTCCATCCACTCAAGCCCAATTCTTCCAATACCCTATCCATTATCCAATGCATATTTTCCATCCTCCCATCCCTCTCGTCCAATCCTTTGCATAAATCCTCGCCTTAGTTTCATCTTATTTTCCATGTCCTTATCCTACCAACATCTTTGAGCATACTTTTAAAGGTCATGGCCTTTTTTTTTTCAAGGCTACTATCCAAACAAAAAGACACTTGAGTCCTTCTTCCATCCCCTATCATGTGTCCATCTTCTATTGAAAAAGTCAAAATACAAAAAAAAAAAAAAGACAAAAAAAAAAAGAAAAATAATAAAGAAAAATAATTCGTCCACTGGTGAAAACCTGGCAAACAGGCGCCTTGGGCAAGTACCATGATGAAAACCTGGCAAACAGGCGTCATGCGTAATTTATGAACTTCTTGCACACCACACTTGGGGGCAAGTTTCCTCCTTCATATCCTATTGCCCTTCATTATCCTATCATATCATGTCATACCCTTCCATTATCCTATTGTCCCTCATGTCCAATTTCCCTTTCCACCTTTGATCTTGACAAGGCTGACGATCATAATGAGCATCACACATCTTGTTTGCAGCTTTTAGTCCATCATAGCTTTTGGTCATGTATCCATTTGCTTATTATAATCTTTCATCCATATTCCCTGTCTTATTGTGACTTTCTACCACTATCCCTTAGCCTACCCCGACCTTCTGTCCATGTCCTTTATCCATTCTTGGTCTTGCTTATCCTATCCATATCTTATTGCTATCCATACACTCTTTTTGTCCCTTGATCTTGATCTAACATAAGGACACAAAATTTAAACATGGTTTCAAAAACCTCTTGACATGTCCCTCATGCCATGTTCACTGCTTTACATTGTCATATCCAGTCTCTTGTCCTATCTGTTGGGAAAAATGGTGTCTCAACCTTGCATTTATGTGAGGTTACTATTTATAGTAATTTTTCATTTGAGCACGAAATGGTGCGAAACTCTCCCTGAAGCTTCTGGTTGGCTAGATAAGCATTCCGGTAAAGTTGCGTCGCAAGGTCACAGCTAGTTTTGAAGATATTAAAGTTTTCGTCTTGGAGGGGTGCAATAAAATATTTAAACTTAATTTTGGGGACTTTAGAGGCTCTGAAATGCCCTGAAAAGTGGCCATAACCGGCGAAGCAGGTTATGAGGTGATAGAGCACTTTGCGAGCTTTCCGGCGCTTCAAACGGTTCGTCAATCGGACACCCGGTTCTCAAGTTATGGCCTCCGGAAGTTTGTACTCCTGAAATAGGAAAAAATAATTTGTATCGGATACATAAATGAGCTGTAAAAGGGAGCGACACGTGTTGATGTGTGCTTTAACATGTCATAGGGTATCTAGAAGGGAGATAAGGTCGGCTACACCTTATTGGGTGGTTTTAGCCCATGGTTTTGTAATACCGTTTGACGGTTTCTTGTATTGTATCTCCTATTTATGAGGTGTGTGAGATAGAGGTTGTGTGTAAGAGTCTTATGGCTATTGAGTTGCCTCTGAATCTCTGATTAATGGTACTCCTGCGAAGAGCTTGCTCTGCAAGTATGTTGTAATCTGTTTTTGATTGCTGAATAAAATATTGAGCTGCTTTTAGAGGGTGGGGTTTTTCTCCCGAAAGGGTTTTCCCCACGTAAATAAATGTGTTGTGGTATGAATGTTATTATATCTATTTCTATTTTCTGTAACTGTTGTAATGATCTGAAAAAGTTTTGCATTACCCTCCTCTCAAGGTTAGTGTAGGAAGTTGTTTCCGCTACTTAACTTCCTTACAAGTGGTATCAGAGCCTGATCACCTTTGGTTTCAATTGTGGGCAGTTGGGTTTTTTGAACTAATCCAGATTTGAGTGGGAGCTTGTGCAGAAGACACTTTTTGATCTTGTTGCAGGAATATTCAGATGGCGAGTTTGTCAGGGAGAATAGAGGTGGAGAAATTTAACGGAAGTAATTTTGAGATGTGGAAGCTGAAGATGGAAGATCTGCTAATAGATCGAGATCTTTGGGATGCTGTTGATGCAAATGTCCAAAGGCCCTCAGATCCTACTGCGGCAGCTCAGTATGATGTTATGGACCGAAAAGCTAAGGGTCTAATCAGACTGTGCCTGGCAGACTCTGTTCTAATCAATGTCCATGAAGAGAACTCTGCAAAGAAGCTATGGACTAAGCTTGGTGAGGTGTATCAAGTGAAATCTTTATTAAATCAAATTTTTTTAAGAAAGAAATTGTATTCCTTGAAGATGGAAGAGGGTGGATGAATTGCAGACCACCTAGAAGCATTCAATATGTTGGTGGCTCAATTAGTATTCGTCGGTGTTAAGATGGATGAGGAGGAGAAATGTCAGATCTTGCTTTGTTCTTTGCCTGATTCGTGGGATTCTCTTGTTATGGCTATCGGTAGTACTTCTGTTGTTTTGAAATCTGAAGACATGGTGGGTGCCCTACTCGGTGAAGAGATGCGAATGAAGGTATCCATCAGTTCAAAAGAAGCCCTAACCGTTCGTGGAAGACCTAGGGAGAAAGGCAAGAAGAATGAGAAGCGCGACAAGTCCAAATCCAAAGGGAGATTGAAATCTCCTAGAAAGTCCAAAGTCATTTGCTGGAATTGCAGTAAATCGGGTCACATCCATAAGGACTGCAAAGAAGAAAAAGAAAAGGTTCGATTCTGATTCTGAGTCCGACAAGGAAGATGGCGATGCATTTATTGCGGCTTTGGCGACTCATACAGGTAATGATGCCTGGCTAATTGACTCAGGTGCATCTTTTCATATGACTTCCAATAGAGATTGGTTTTTTGAATATGAAGGATTTAACGGAGGTAAGGTGTACTTGGGTGATGATTCACCTCTAGACATTGTTGGTCGAGGTAAAGTTAGAATCAGGTTTTCTGATGGTAGAATAAAAAGGATTAATGGTGTGCTGCATATCCCTGGATTAAAACGAAACCTGTTATCTGTGAGCAAACTGATAGATGCGGGTGTGCAGGTAGTCTTTTCTGAAACAGGATGTAAGATGATTAAGGGTGCTATGGTAGTTGCTAGAGGTGTCAGGTTTGGCACTTTGTATAAACTTGAAGCATACACTGTTGAATGTAATAGCACTTCTGTAAAAAGCAAATCTGTGGATACTTCACTGGAAGATTTGAAGGTTTCACCTTCAGCAGATGGAAATGGTTTTTGGGTACCTAAGGGTGCTCTTTCGTCTGAAGAAAAGTTACCTGCAGAGAAGACTATGTTATGGCACCAGAGACTTGGCCACATTGGAGAAAAGGGTCTAAGAACCTTGAAAAATAAAAATCTTGTTGAAGGTTTGAATGATTGTAATCTTGACTTTGATTTCTGTGAGCATTGCATTTATGGAAAACAAAACCGCGTTCAGTTTTACTCAAGTTCTCATAAAACTTGTGGTGTTTTGGATCTTATCCATTCTGATGTGTTTGGTCTAGTAGATGTCCCTTCGATTGGAAAATCCACATATTATGTTTCATTTATTGATGATTTTAGTAGAAGGACATGGGTATATTTTCTAAAGAGTAAATCTGAAGTTTTTAGTCATTTTAAAGAATTTAAAGCAATGGTTGAGTTGCAGACTGGAAAGAAAATAAAATGTTTGAGAACTGATAATGGCGGTGAGTTTTGCTCTAATGATTTTGATAGATTCTGTAAAGACTGTGGAATTAACAGGCAGAAGACAACTCCGTATTCTCCATAGCAGAATGGAGTTGTAGAAAGAATGAACAGGACACTGATGGAGAAGGCTAGGAGTATGTTGAGTGGTGCTGGTCTCGAACAAAAGTTTTGGGCTGAAGCTGTTGCCACTGCTTGCTACCTGATTAACAGGGCTCCTACATCATCTCTTGTTGATAAAACACCTATGGAAGCATGGTCAGGTCACAAGCCTTCATTGAGACATCTTAGAGTTTTTGGTTGCGAGGCATATGCACATGTGCCAAAGGAGAAGCGAACAAAGTTGGAGAATAAGGCTGTGAAATGTATCTTCATCGGGTATAGTTATGGTGTGAAAGGATACAAGCTTTGGGACCCTGTTGCACAAAAGGTAATTCATAGTAGAAGTGTTATTTTTAGAGAAATTAAGTCTCCTTCTGTTACATTGCAGCCAGAACAGACTAAAAAAGAAGATGTGATTCAACTTCCTTCTACACCTGAAAGAGTTGAATCGAGACCCCTAGATAGGCAAGAATTTGAGGAGAGCTCATCTAGCTCTGAATCTTTAGAAGAGGAGGAAGAACCTCCAACTCAGCTTGTTCGAAGGTCTACAAGACATAGACAACCACCTAAAAGGTATTCACCTGATGATTGGAGATGTATTTTTGCTCTGAATACTAGTGTGGATGAACCGAAATCTGTAGAAGAGGCATTAGGTATGAATGATGCAGAATCCTGGAAGATTGCTATGGAGGAAGAAATGGCAGCTTTGAAAAAGAATGATACATGGGATCTTGTACCATTGCCTGAAGGATGAAAACCTATTGGTTGTAAATGGGTGTTCAAGAAAAAGATTGGTTCAGATGGAAGCATTGAGAAATATAAAGCAAGGTTGGTTCCAAAAGGCTACTCTCAGGTTGAGGGTGTTGATTACAGTGAGATATTTTCTCCTGTTGCAAAAATGACGTCTATTAGATTTTTGCTTTCTATTGCTACTGCTTATGATTTAGAGGTTGAACAAATGGATGTGAAAACTGCTTTCCTTCATGGTGATTTGGAGGAAGATATTTATATGACACAGCCGGAGCACTATGTGGTGAAAGGCAAAAGTAATTTGGTCTGTAAATTGAAGAAATCTTTGTATGGCCTCAAACAAAGTCCTAGGATGTGGTACCAGAAATTCGATACATATGTGTTGAGTTTGGGATTTGAACGTTCTAAACCAGATCACTGTGTTTATTATAAATCTTATGGTGATCATTTCTTATTCATTGCATTGTATGTTGATGATATGTTATTCATTGGTAAAGGGAAAGGTATGATTTCAGAACTGAAGTCTCAGCTCGCTACTAAATTTGAAAATGAAAGATCTTGGTGCAGCAAAGCACATTCTTGGGATGGAAATTAGAAGAGATAGGGCGAACAGAAAGCTATGGCTAGGCCAGAGTAAGTATGTGAATTCAGTGTTACAAAGGTTCAACATGCAGAATTGTAGACCATTGAGTGTTCCTTTTACTATTGGAATGAAACTATCTATTTCAGATTGTCCTACATCCCCATTGGAGATGGAAGACATGAGCAGAGTGCCTTACCAGAGTGCGGTTGGAAGCTTGATGTATGCTATGGTCTGTACTAGACCAGACATTGCCCAAGCAGTGGGAGTACTTTCTAGATATATGTCTAATCCTGGTAGAGTTCATTGGGATGCAGTCAAAAGAGTCTTCAGATAACTTCAAAGTATTCTTTGTGTTATCATGGTAATTCAGTTGGAGACATGACTTCCCTTGATATCCATGGTTATGTGGATTCAGATTGGGCAGGTGATATTGATAGCAGAAGATCCACCAGTGCTTATGTGTTTACTTTGTTTGGTGGCGCAATTAGTTGGATGAGTAAATGACAGGCTGTGGTTGCTTTATCCACTACTGAAGCAGAGTATATGGCAGCTACTCATGCTTGTAAAGAGGCCATTTGGCTTAAGAGACTGTGTTCGGATATTGGAATAAAACAAGGTACAGTGACAGTTTACTGTGACAGTCAGAGTGCAATTAGCCTAGCTAAGAACCCGACATTTCATGCCCGGACCAAACATATTGATGTTCAGTATCATTTTGTTAGAGATATGGTCGAAGATGGTAGGGTGAAGCTGGTTAAGGTGGAAACTTTGATGAATGTTGCAGATGCTTTAACTAAGGCTGTGAGCACAGAGAAGTTTAGATGGTGTTCAGAGTCTATGGGCCTTATGGCCCCTAGCAATTGATTCATTGTGTTGACATTCCCTTCCGCTCATGCAAGGTGTTTGACAAGTGGGAGATTTGTTGGGAAAAATGGTGTCTCAACCTTGCATTTATGTGAGGTTACTATTTATAGTAAGTTTTCATTTGAGCACGAAATGGTGCGAAACTCTCTCTGAAGCTTCTGGTTGGCTAGATAAGCATTCCGGTAAAGTTGCGTCGCAAGGTCACAGCTAGTTTTGAAGATATTAAAGTTTTCATCTTGGAGGGGTGCAATAAAATATTTAAACTTAATTTTGGGGACTTTAGAGGCTCCGAAACGCCCTAAAAAGTGGCCGTAACCGGCGAAGCAGGTTACGAGGTGATAGAGCACTTCGTGAGCTTTCCGGCGCTTCAAACGGTTCGTCAATCGGACACCCGGTTCTCAAGTTATGGCCTCCGGAAGTTTGTACTCCTGAAATAGGAAAAAATAATTTGTATCGGATACATAAATGAGCTGTAAAAGGGAGCGACACGTGTTGATGTGTGCTTTAACATGTCATAGGGCATCTAGAAGGGAGATAAGGTCGGCTACACCTTATTGGGTGGTTTTAGCCCATGGTTTTGTAATACCGTTTGACGGTTTCTTGTATTGTATCTCCTATTTATGAGGTGTGTGAGATAGAGGTTGTGTGTAAGAGTCTTATGGCTATTGAGTTGCCTCTGAATCTCTGATTAATGGTACTCCTGCGAAGAGCTTGCTCTGCAAGTATGTTGTAATCTATTTTTGATTGCTGAATAAAATATTGAGCTGCTTTTGGAGGGTGGGGTTTTTCTCCCGAAAGGGTTTTCCCCACGTAAATAAATGTGTTGTGGTATGAATGTTATTATATCTATTTCTATTTTTTGTAACTGTTGGAATGATTTGAAAAAGTTTTGCATTACCCTCCTCTCAAGGTTAGTGTAGGAAGTTGTTTCCGCTACTTAACTTCCTTACACTATCATGCCATAGCCCTTGAAAATTGCATCCATATTGTCTCCATAATAAAAGGCCTTTGTCTTCCCTCTATCCACCATCATTTCAGCAAGCCTATTTATTCACCTATCATATTCCTTGCCTTGCTAGACACTGGGGGCAAAATTTGAAAAAATATCATAAAAATTGAAAAAAGTCCTGAAAAAAAAGTCTTAAACATTGAAAAAAGTCCTGAAAAAAAAGTCTTAAAAATTGAAATAATGTCCTGAAAAAAATCCATAAAAAATCCAATAATGTCCTGAAAAAAGTCTTAAAAATCATATAATGTCCTGAAATAATCCAAAAAAATTCAAAAAAATCGAAAAATGTCCTGAAATAATCCAAAAAAAATCAAATAAAGTCCTGAAAAAAATGAACGAACAAAAAAATTGTAAAAACTCGAAAAGCAAAACAAAAACCAAAAACATGCATTTTTGCAATAAGGTGTTCCCTTTATGCATCGACAGATCACTGAGCATTCATCCAACGACACTTGCCATCCAACACTGTGCTTTAATGAAATCACGCATTACCAGATGAACTTTTTCAACTCAAACCAAGCATTCAAACTGATCCAAATTGTCTTATCAATCGAATATTCGCATTAAAAATCATTTGTCCTTGTCACATTATCATGGGTCTTATACAGGGTGTGGTATACTCGAAACCAGACTGTGTCCTGTCTTAGATGGGGTACCACATTTCCTGAAATCAGACAGCATGATCGCCCTATCAGCACATTCAACTTTTGACAATGAAGATCAAGATGTTTGTTTGATTTGTTTGAATTTGCGCATTTTATCTTTTTCTTGATTTATCTTCGATCATGTTCCTATATTGCTCGATGATGTCACTGAGTGATTTAGAGTGACCAGGATGGCTCATGATCCTTTTCTTTTTTGATTATGATTGTCGTTTGTCTGTGCTGTGTCTGTCTTTCGCAAATCGGGTTGCATTTCAGCTCTGGCCCTCAATGCCATGATGCTACGCGTCCATTTTGCTACATAAAAATAAAGGTTCTCACCTACAAAGTGCATTACTGAAAGCAAGTTTTTCTTCATCTCTAACTATCCTCTGTCTAATTTCTTCTTACTAACATTTCTTCCGTCAGTCTTGGCAGTCCGTTCGATCCTATCGTCTCCTATCATTCTTATCGATCCAATGGCCTCTTTTTCGCATGTTTCCGGCCAATTCCTCGAGGGGGCATGCATATGCCATTATTATTGTCTGGGGCATTTTCATTACTGTTCTTTGAAACAACGCTTAAAATCGCATTGTCTCAAAGAGGGGCAAAATGTAGACACCTAAAAATGGTCAACGCTTGCGAGGTCATACTTTAACATTTGCGCATTGCCTCATTTTAGGTTTTTGCGTCGCATTAACATTTCTCCTATGTCACGCACTTGGTCTTTATCATTTGCGAACATCGAGTCATTCTTCTACATTCTTCAATCATCTCGTCCTCAAATTTGGTCTTGTCGACAACATTATCCAGTCATGATTTTGATCAATCTTATCCTATCGCATCAATGTGCGTATTCAATCTTATCATTCTGGACATCGTCAATCCTAACTAGGGTTTTGTCCTTCTATCAATCTTATCAATCGTATCATCAATCCTGCAATCTTGTCATTTTTGCGATCGATTTGTCATCAATCATGGTCATTTCCAATCTTGTCATCTTGCAATCTATTTTATCATTGATCCTCGTCCTCTTGTCAATTTTGTCATTTTGCGATTATTTCGCTATCGATCATTGTCTGTCTCAATTATGTCAATTTGGATCAATTTGTCATTGTTCCTCGTCAATTAGCGCATTTATCAAATCATTTTGTTGCATTGATCATTTATCAATTCAAAATCATGACATTAATTATCCTCAATCAAGACCTAATTGTCATTTTCGCATTTCTAATTCGTCTTCTAGGGTTTTATGATTTAGTCATTTAACCTAATGTGTCATTTCTTCCTCTAGGATTAAATAATTTATTTATTTATCCTAGGTCTTCTTATTACAATTAAATCTTTATTTAATTGGCTAATTATCCCTCTTTGTGAATTGATTAATAAATGAAAAATTATTAATTAATTCACTAATTCCTAAATCCTATTTTTCATCAATTTCTAATTCCTAATTGTCATCAATTTCAATTTTCTAATTTTCTTAATTTCCTAATTTCAAATTCCTCCTATTTCTCTCCTAATTCTATGGGAATGACATTTCAATTTGTCATAAATTGTCATAATTGATAATCAATCAATTTTGACATAGAATGTGTCATAATTTGTCATCAAATTGTCAATCAATCAAATTGTGCATGGAAAGTGCATAATTTGTCATAATTTGTCATATTGATTTGCAATTTCCATTTGAATTGCATCATGCTAATCTTGTCACTTATCCAATTCTTCTATAAATTGGATGATTTTCAATCAAATCAGACCCTTGAATTCTTCATGAAGTCCGAATTTCTATCAAACTACCGAACTTTCGTTTCTAGTACTCTTGAGCTTTTTTGCTTTCAATTGTGTGAGCACTTGTAGGTGAGATCCACAAACCCATTGAAGAGGAAAGAACAACAATGGAGCCGCATGGAAGAAGCATATGGTTTGCATGATATTTTCTTTTAAATGCTTTGTTTTCATACCTTCATTGAATGTGCTTTGGAATTAGGTTCATTTCAATGAGTGTTCTTTTGATTGAGTTATCATGTCTTGTGTTTTGATTGATCTACTTATCTTGTGATGATTCCTAATTTCTACGCTACAATACTATGTATCGATAAACAAAAAGTAATGCAATAATCAGAGATAAAAGTAACCACATGAAAACCACACCATAACACAATATTTTAAAGAGGAAACCCGGTATGGGAAAAACCTCGGTGGGATTTGTGACCCACAATATTCACTTATTGGCCAATAAGAGAATATTACTGCTACAAGAGGGGCCTGCACATGCAGGAAGGCCAAGTGCCTAGAGCTCACTACTCGAATACAAAATGGGAAGTCTCACTGACTTACAAAATGGATTATACAAATCCAATGTCTTGTATTGCTTCAAAATAGCATCTACTATGCCAGATCCAGTACCGTTTTCTGCTATGCTTCTTACATAAACCCTTAACCTATAATTCGCATAATAGGTCTGACTTATTTCATCTATTTACATTCATCTATCAATTACAAAATATTCTACAATGATCTCTCTTATATAAGAGTCATTTTACAACTTGCCAAGTTAGCTTACAATGATTTTACAATAATAAACAAAATATATTAACAATAAAATTCTTGTCGGCTTCTGTGCCGGTATGCTTCATTTTACTATCGGTGTCGGTGGTTTGTGTGTCGGTGTAGAATCTAACTTTGTTGGTGCCGGTGGATTGCCTTGCCGGTGTCATAGGATTGTAAGGTTGCCATCAATGATAAAACCTTCAATCACCTACAATGTCTCATTGGGGTGTGCATTTGCCAACAATGTTGTCGTGTTGATAGTTATCATCATAGTTAGGTGTATTTCTTGCCCCCCTGTCACCTTGATTTTTCTCTTGTTGATGGATATGTTGGGCCTGTTTTGGTATATCCTTGAGTTGTGATACGTCAAAGTCAGTGGGAATTTTGTCTCCTTCTTGAGCAAGTTTTAGAAAATGAGCATCAACACTTCTGTTGAGAACTTCTTCAAAAGGTCTGTTAAATTTGGGGTTGCTAAGTGTGTCTTCTATTTGTGCTTGTGTAGGGGTATCTGGGTCTCCTCTTCTGGAAAAGGGGTTAACGTTCTCTTTTTCTTTTTCCCATATTTCATTTTGAGTTTGTCTATGACTCAAAGACCTAGTCCTAGCCATGTTTTAAGTATGCATTTATGGGTGAAAAAATGTGTGGTTGGTCCTTTGATAGGTCCAAAATTTATTTTAATAAGATGTTATGAAGATGTGTTGAAATGTGTATGTAAGAGTGATCTCTTTTTACCAAGGAGTGGATATCAACAAAGTTATTTTTGAGATTGCTTGCTTGGGTTTTAACTAATTCTAAGATGAGGTGTAGCAAGGCTTCAAAAGCAAAAGCTACCCAGTTTTTGAGAGGATGCACTCAAAAGCTAGTTTTAACCTATCTAGATGATTAGTAATGCCTCTTAGGAGGATTGATCCTAGATGTAGAGACACACTAAAAAGTATGTTTTATTTGTGATTAGCAATATCCTAAAAGAACTAAGGACAAAACCTTGGTGTGTTGGGAGTGAAATGGATTTGTGATGTGATTATGGAATATTTTTGAAAGATATGTGAATATGAAATGTGAATTTATGGAAGATTTGTGAATATGAAATGTGAATTTGTGATTTTGAGGAAGTATGGAAAATATGTGAATTTGTAATGGTTTTATGTAAGATAGATTTATGAAAGATGCAGGTATTTTGAAAATGATTTGGAAATGTGTTTTTAAAATATGTGAAAAAATGATTATGAAGATATGTGAATTTTGGAATGTGAATTTGAAATGGTTTTATGGAAAGAAGGGAAGCTTAGAAAATGTCTTATGAAATAACTTATGAAAAATGGCGAATTTGGAAGAAATGATGTAGATATGATTTTGGAAATGATTATTGAGTTTTGGGATGAATTTGATGATTTGGAAAATGATTTATGGAAAGGATGAAATGTGGATGAGATGTGTAAAAATGATAAAGATATAGAAGATTAAATAAGGAAGGTTTTTGTGAATTGAGAAATGTGAATTTAAAATTATTTATGGAAAATGAATGATTTATGAAGAATATTTGGAAAATAGAATATGGAATATGTGAACCTTGAATCTCTAATAGGTATTGCAGGTTGTGGAATGTATGATGGATGAATGCATTGACCGTGGTTGTGTTTATATGATAAAGCTCTTCTTTGAAAGAAAGCTTGGGATGCAAGTGGTTCTAATTCAAAGTCGTTTGTAAAACCGTGACTAAAATCGTGATATCGATGGATGAAGGTGAGGTGTTTTAACAACAACTTATAGTTTTTGTACAAGAAACTTATTCTTCTTTCACATTGCTTCTTTTTGGTTTTTTGATAAATTGACTTATTGGCATATTTGAGAGATTTCTAAACACGAAGCATTGATGGATTTTTCAAGAATTTTTCTTTTAGGATGTAACTTGTTTCAAATGGTGGATGATTTGTTTTACAAGAAGACACGACAAGCACACAAGCACATAGAAACACTTCTTTTATCTTGATAACTGTTGATGTATGTTTAGGATCTTTTCAAATCTGCTCAAGGATATTTTCACAGGATTTTAACAAACAAAAGACAAATCATATAGACTCCACTATTGTCAAAAAGGTCATTCCCAATATCAATAGCCCACACTCGATACTCTGTCAACTCAAAAAACCCTGTCACACCCTAAGGTGTGCCCATTTTTTTGCCTTTGTCCAAAATTTGAACCAAAGAGAATTGCTACTCAATTGGATCATTTTCTTAGGAGATATATGGTGAGTGTCTTGGGGGTGGATTCTTCCCCACCCTTGCACTATGATATTAAAAATGTTTGGCTAACTGACTCGGCGAGGTTTCTAATTCTAAAGTTCGTAACCAGGCTTTCATTTAGTCTTCAGTAATAAAATCCCTCACGAGGCTTCCCAACCTTTAGAACAAAGGATTTACGTATCTCAAGGAGACTGGGGGAAGGATAATCGCTGAGCAAAACCATTGGAGGTTATTTTCATCACCCTCCACATTTGATTATAGTGGATTGGAATACTTGGCTAGAAGTTGTTCCCCACTTAGGTCATTCCCCTCTCATCATCCTTAAAGGCACTCTAAGGGAAACTTGGGAGGGCAGGCCTTCTAAAGGATTTATTACATGAAATTGAAAAAAAACAAGTAAAAGTGAGTTTGGCTTTTTGATCACCCAATTAAGGGGAGATCATATACCTATCACTTTCGAAACACGGATTACATGCTTTCTTTTTATCCAACATCACAATTGTTTTCTAAAACCTACCTTGGAGATATTGCTCCAAATGACATGTTGTTCTTTTTAATCCAAGATAGCAATATGTGTGTGATAGCAAAATTTTTTGAACAAATGAAATCTTGGTCAACCAAAGTAAATTCGACAAAATGAACAACAACAATCTTCAATTCGAAAGCTTTGAAATAGTAAAGTGAAAGTTATTTTTAAGCTTCCAAAAAAAGTGAGGTTTGTTTTTATGAGAACCAAAGGAAAGTGATGTTAAATTTTAACCCTTTTGCAAAAATTGCAAAAAAAGTGTTGTTCTTTTTAGAGCCCAAAGAAATGTGATCCTAACTTGCATAAAAGGAAAGATTTGAGTTTGTTGCTCTTTTTACCTATGCAAGCAAGAAAAATTGAGTCTTGTTTTAAGCACCAAAAAAATCATGAAGTTTATTTTTAATACCAAAAGAAATCATGAGGTTCATTTTAAGCCTTTGCAAAAAAAAAGTAAAGATGAGTACGTTTTAAAATCCCTTTGTAAAAAATAAAATTTAAAATCAAAATCTACTCTAACTCCTTAGAACCTACAACAAACTGTTAAACCTACAAAATCTTTTCAACACGTTAGATCAGATGGTGGGCTTTACAAGCCTAAAACTTCATGTTTGTTACAATTTTAAGCTTTTTGCCAGAGACAAAAGTGCTACAACAGACAACAATAGCGCTAGTTTGATATAAAAGCGCTATAATAAACAATGAAAGTACCAAAACTAAAACAAAAGCGCTAATCTGTAGATAAACTCCATGCACAAAATTTGGAATGAAGGCACGAAATTGGGAGTCAAAAGCGCTAAGTGCTTCCTATGCATGAAAATTTGCAAGTTCAAAACGGTTTGTTAAAAAGTTCCAACTTCTTAATGTTCGATTCACGTCAGTTTCACCAAATGATGTTGTGGGAAATTGCTTCAAGAGTCAAAAGGCAAAATCTCAATGTTAGTAGGTTAGTTCAACAATAAAACCAAAACAAAGAAACTAAAAACCATCCAAAACATATCAAAAGAGATTCAAAGAAACATGAAAGAAGCTTAAATAAAAGAGGAAGGGAAAAGAGCCTTCCTAAGATGCCTCCATGATACTTAGATGATATTCCTCCTTTGTTTCTCTCCTCTCCAAGTCCTAAATAAGTGAAGCTCTCAAATTTTAGCACAAGCCATGGATGCCATATGGAGATTCAAGATTGAAAGTGCTTAAACAAGATACTATGCAAATGAAAATGATGATGCTATGAGAAAGATCTAAATGTCTAAACTAATACTAGTATAGTAACAATACTCTAATACTTCCTTCTTTGTTTGAGGGTGAGGGCTCCTTTTATAGGGAAAAATGTTGATTGAATGGCCAAGATTGAGTGAGCTTGTGAAGGGCTAGGATTGATGGGTTTGTGATCCAAGTGATGGTTTTCAATCCAATCCCATGATGACAAAGTGTCAACATGTAATGGCTTGAGAGGAGAGGAAGGGAGCATTAAATGCTTGAAGGGACATGAAGGTAACCTCATGTGGTTGGGGTTATTGGATAAAGCTTTTATCCAAGGATAAAGTTATTATCCAATGGGTAAACTCTTGTGCAAAGTTTACCCATGGTTAAGCCTTGACAAAAGGGTCAAGACCCATTTGGGTTGGAGTGTTGAAAGAGGAAATGCATTTAAGACTCTGTAAGAGCCTTAAATGACTTTTGAAGACTTTTTGGGAGGGATTTTTGGATTAGGTTTGTGCAAATGTTTACGAGTGAGATTAGGCTAATTTGGAAGGGGTTAGAAGAGTCTAGAAGGGGTTTAGATAAATCTAGAAGAATATAGAAAGAGGTGGGTATGGTTAAATATGTTTTTATTAAAAGTAAAAATCTATTTAAATGTGCCACTTGCATTTGTAGGAAAATGCAAGTGGGTGGGGGGGGGATTTTTAAATAAATATTGACTTTTTAAAAGGGGAATTTGATTTGTGATTTTAAATAAATGTTGAATTTATTTAAATGAGAAGAATAAGAGAAATTAAATAAATTAGATTTATTTAATAACTGGACAATAGTTAGGGATTTTAATTTATTTAATTAAATAGTAGAATGGGGGTCGAATGAATTAATTAAATGAGAATTTAATTAATAGAGGAGTATTAGTACATTAAATAAATATTAAATATTTATTTAATTAGTAGACAGTTTTATGTGTCTACAAGAGTATTTTGTATGAGCTTGTTAAAGCCAACTTGATTACCCTCCCTTTGAAAAATCAAAGAAAGAATTGAAAGAAAAATCAACACAATCCCTCTTTTTGCAAATATCATCAAATCCATGGTCATTCCACAAATGAATTTCATGATTTAGTAGATAAAATTTAACAACTTTTTGTAACTAGTATCATTCAAATACTTGATAATGAGTTGGACTCCCATCCTACTCCTTATGCATAACATGTAAGTACCTATTATGTTGCTCCTCACTATGTGATATTTTTAGCTTACCTATTGGGGGCTCATTGTCCTTAATGGTGGTATAATTTCAAGTGCAATTGTACTCAGTGAGAAACGTAATGGTTTGTTTATTCTTGTATCCATTTTTGGGGGAAAAATTATATTTTCTATCATTATTTCTTTCTAAGGATTCAATTTTTCTTTGTTGAGTTGCATCTTTTCATAATTTGATGTCATTTATTGCTTAGAATTATCCTTCATGTCAGTACATGTGTGTTCCTTTTTTATGACTATTTTTCCTTGAATGGTTCATCTCTTATGAATAGTCTCTCCGTAGTTAAAGTGTGCAATCCTTCACTAAGAATCCACTTTTCTCTAAGCATTGGTAAATGTGTGTATTCTTAGTCTCCTCCTTTCAAAGATGTCATCTTTATATAAGATCTCCTCTTTTTTTGGAGGTAGGTATCTTTGGGAAAGATCACTTCCTCCTTTGTCAATCATGCATCCCTCAAAAGGATCCCTTTACATTTGTTGCAAGATATCTCTTTTACAACTATCTCTTCCTTACCTCAAAAGAGTTGTCTCCTCTTTGGCTTGGATTACATGTACATTGTTTCTTAAAGGATATCTCCTTGGTGTTGAAGGAGGGTATCCTTATTTTTATCTACCTTAAGATAACAACATTATACTATGTTGACATCTTAAGTGAGGGGCATATATGCGGCCTCCTAGTTGCATTTTCAACTACCAACAATCAATTTGAGATTATTTCATACTCATGTTTCAACCATGAAAATAGACATTTTTATATCATGCATCTTATACAGTGTTGCACACTCAAAACCAAAACAAAGTCTTAGATGAGGTTCTTAATTCCTAAAACCAAATAACACATATAGAAGGATGAGTTGAATAGCATAACACAACTTGCTAGACCTTTTCAACTCTCCATTTTTCAACTTCTTTAGGGTAGGTTGGATAGCATAACACAACTTGCTAGGCCTTTCAACCCTCCTCATGCTTCATGTTTAGGTTAAGTGGAGTAGCATAACATAGCTTGCTAGACTATTTTCTACTTTTCCTCCTGTTTCATTGATCACCTAGTATAATACATCTTGCTAGCCTATGGAATCCATGCTCTTTTTTCTATCTCCTCCATGGTCCCATAACATACTTTGTTGGTTGGTTTGACCATAGATTCTTGTCTCATATTTGTTGCATGCTCTTTCTCTTCCATGTGACCACTTTCTCTTGCAATAGCATTCTGAGGGTGATATTAGTGGTTGAGAAAATTTGATTATCAAGGTCTCTTTGACTAGGTTACTTGGAGCCTTTATTTTTAGTATTCCCCCTTTGTGTGTCTTTTATTTTTCTTTATTTTTGTGGTTTTTGTGTTCCCTTGCACATGGTTGTATGAGTTAAGATCCTTGGTTTGGGGGCTTGTTCTCTTGAACTTGGTGATGCCTTATCTATTTGTAGGATTTCCCATGCCTCTCTCTCTTTCTCTTTCTTATACTTTATTGTATGTGTGTAAAATCATACTCCTACTAAAGTGGGGGCTAAATGTAGCATTGTAAAATTCTTCCCTATGCAATTTATTTCTCATTTGGGCCCTATTTTCGTATGTATGGCCTCTCGCATTTGGTCCTGACATCACAACTCAATTTACATTTAACCCTAGCCTCTCCTTGGCCTTCTAAACCTTGGGTTTAAATTTAGGCTTGCATTGGAGGAACAAGTGGCACACCTAAAGAAACAAGTACATGCTAATTAGGTGGAGATCTATTGTCCATAATTCATCAGATCAAAAACTATCAAGAGTCAACCAAGCACATCGGCCCAGTGCTAAGAGTAGGCCAATCTGGGTGACCCATTCCCTGTACTTTTGCCACAAGTTTTGATTGTGGTATGGTTCTGATTTTCTATTTTGTATTCTCTTCTGGAATTTATTGTCAACCTATCACACACAGAAAAGTTAACCTTCTCACCTTACCTTGCATTCTTCTTCCTAATTTATAGAGTCATTTTCAAGTACCCCCACGAGGGACCATTGAATCCACTTTGTGCTTAAGAAAATCTTGGTCCAAGTGGATCATTCTCCCTCTTAATGTAATCAAAGGTGAAAATAGGCCTAAGTTTCCTAGTTTTCTAGTGTAATGGAGGAAATTTGTTACCTCAAGGATGATGAACCCAAGAGAAAAAATTGACCCTCTAGTACCTCACTTAAACTGGCTCCAAACGTGAGTTAGGGGATGAAAATGAAAAGTTAAGGTAACATACTACAAATCGGTTTCTTGGATGACTCTGTTGAGTCTCTTTCCTTAGGTTGAGCGTGAGCAGAGCTGGGACACCAACGCGACACACTATCATCCTATATGGACAAAACACAAAAGTTGTACAAAAGCGACATGTGTGACTATAATATTAAATAAACACAGAAAGATGATGAACCAAACTAATAACATAGAATATTAAATGTTGAACAAAATGGAAAGAAGGAAATGAGAGAAACCCACAACTAGTCCATGATTGAAGCCTCCCTCAAAATGATTGTTTTCTCAATGATTATGACCTACACACAAGCAAGAAGGAAAATGTTTGGGGTTGTGCTTTGGAGCCTATTGGATTTGATTGTTCATTGCTGCAGCTAGGATGTGTTGTTGTCATTGATGTCAACATATTCCTGTGAGTTATTGTGGCAAGTTTGGGAAGAGTTTTTGATCCGGTTTTGTAGTTTGGTTTTGCTGATCACTGTTTTGTAGAATCCGGTATTTCCTCCGGTATATTCTGGTGTGATTAGATCTTGTGTTGAGACTTTGGATTATTGTTTGGCATGATCTTGTGTATCTTCATTTCAGATGGTTAATGATTTGGTGCTCCACAACTTATCTTTCCTCATGATATTTAGTGATTGGTTGTGTTCTTGAGCTTTGAGACATTGAATGATGAAGATTTAAAAAGAGGTGTTGGTGCAACTGTTCCAGATGATTCTAACACGCTTTCTGGTATTTTCTAGTCATGTCCTATTTTATTTGGTGATCTGTATTGATCATTGTGCAATTTTTTGGTGATTTCTATGAACTGGTGATGATTTTTCATGTTATGCGATATTTCTGGTGGTGTAGCGTGTTGCGGTTGATCTTGGCATGATTTTTGATAGATGTAATCATTTGGGAATTTGAATTAGGTCTATGCTATGTAATGTAAATCATAATATTGGTCTAGTGGTCGATCCTTGTATTGTATAATCTAATTTTTGTAATTGTGAGTTGAGGGTTGAGGGTTTAGCTGGCCTTGCTATCAAGGTTGATGATCTGTATATATAGGTGAGATGCTTATGTAATTTAGGTGTCGATATTGTGTCTACATTATCATAGAGAGATGATTGTGCAAACAAGATTTTTATCATTTGGTGAAGTGTTGTGGTGAGATTGGTGTTGTAGAGAAGACAATTGTGCTTAACTGAAACTGTCGTCAGACATTTGTAGAAGCTATCATTGCAGTTCATTCCTTCCAGATTGTAGTTTGAATCATATTGTAAGTCACTGAGACTTCCCTGAGGGTTGTAGCCTCCTGGCATATATCTTTTGAACAGTGATCTCTAGGTAGTGTGCCTGAATGCATGTGCATTCTACATTGTAATATTATCACATACTACTATAGAGTATCATCTTACAGTGGGTAGGTTCCCACTGTGGTTTTTCTCTTGACCGGGTTTTCCATGTCAAAATATTGGTGTTGCATATTATGATGTTAATTTTCTTATCTATTTGTTGTTGTGGTCTATCAGTTTATGTTTTGAAGTTTAATCTACTGTGATTCGGTGAAGAATGATTCACCCCCTCCCCTCTTAGTCTTCCTTCTTGATTTCTGCTAACAATTGGTATCAAATATTGATCCTTCGATAGAAGCTTAATTGCTTGAGGAGATTCGGGATGACAACTCAAGGTATTCTTTTTCAAGAAGGACAATCTGAGGTTTGATGGAAGCAACTATACCGTGTGGAAGAGATGGGTGAAGGTGCATTTGAAATGTCTTGGATTAGATTATTGGAAGATTATTAAGAATGCCTATGTTGCTCCTCAGAATGGACCATCCACTCCTGATGAGGTTAAGGAAGTTGAATATAACATCATAGTGAAGGAATCATTGCTTAGTGCCCTGATTGGTTCTGAAATGACAAATGTTATGGAACTTCAGACCGCACATGGGATCTGGGTGAAGTTTGAAATCCTATAAGAAGGTGATAGTCAAGTAAAAGTTGCTATGTTGCAGAGTTTAAAAGGAAAGTATGAGACATTGAAGATGGGAGATGATGAGAAAATACATTTATACATGGCTAAGGTGAATGAGCTTGTCCTTGGTATCAAATCTACTAGTGAAAAGATTGAAGAAGATGAGATTGTTGCTAAGTTGTTGAGATCTTTGCCTACTGCTTATAAACATAAGGTTGCCACTATTGATGAGATCCAGAGTGTAACTACAGTGACAAGATATGTGTTCATTGGAAAACTTGTTGCATTTGAGCTGAGCGAATTTGGAGAATCACATGGAAAATCTGAGACAACATTCAAAGCATCAACATTGGTATTCGGTAAGCAGAAATATGATCCTGATGAGTGCAAGATATCCAGATATGAAAGAGAAGGAAGAGAGATAGAAGAGTAAGAAAGAGATATTGATGAGATTGAACAATTGATTGTCTAAAGGTGTTGGTAAGTATGATGGAAAGTTTCCCTTGAAATATTTTTGTTGTAATAAGATAGACCATTTTTCTTCTAGATTCTCGGAGAGAATGGCTAAGTATGACAGACATGATAATCTTCATAAACATGATAGGAATGATAGATATGAGAAGCATGAAAAGTATGATAAGCCTTATAAGTCTAATTGGAAGTTTGGGAACCAAAAGAACTGTTATTACGTTATAGATGAAGGTCTTACAAATGATGGATCCAAAGGAGATGAAGTTGTGTTTATTGCCATTAAAGAAGATAGACCTGTGCCTATTGATTCCACTAGCTATTCTGTTAAGGAGAAATATTTTCTTGTAAAGGTAGAAGAAAAGGGTGAATGGGTGATTCACAGCAGTTTCTCACATCATATGACCGGTGACAAAAGCAAATTTGTAAGCATGGAAAGGTATGATGGTGGAATAGACAGATGTGGAGATGACAAAGCCCGTGTAATCCATGGGAGAGGTTCTATTTCTTTTGATGGTAAGCATAACACTAATGATGTCTTGTACGTTGAAGGTTTAAAGCATAATCTTTTGAGTGTTGGATAAATGCTTGATAAGGGTTATGATCTACAATTCAAAGATGGTAAATGCAAGATCTTGAATGCCTCTAGTATAGAGATTGCATCTGGAACTAAGATTGAAGGTAACATTTTTCATTTGAATGCTCGTGAAAAAAGTTGTTTGATTGCTAAGATATATGAGAGTTGGTTGTGGCATAGAAGAATGTGTCATGTAAAATTGTATTCATTGATTAAGATCAGTTATACACAAGTTGTTAAGGATCCTCCTAAGATTGTTAAACCTATTAACCCAGTATGTAAGGAATGTTAGTTGGGTAAGAAAATAATAATTTATTTCAAGAGAAATGATATATATCAAATGGATTTTTAGATTTTGTGCATACTGACTTGTGCAGACCTGCAAATGTTAGAATTGTGCAGGGTGATAGATACTTTATGATGCTAATTGATGATTATTCTAGAATGATGTGGGTTGGCTTTTTGAAGGAAAAATCAGAACCATTTGAGAAATTCAAGATATTCAAAGATAAAGTTGAAACTGAGTCCAGATTGAAGCTGAAGTGTCTGAGATCTGATAGAGGTGGAGAATTATGTTCCAGTGAGTTCAATTATTTCTATGAGATGCATGGAATCAGAAGACATTTATCTACTCCTAGGACCCCACAACAGAATGGGATTGTTGAAAGGAAGAACCACACTGTTTTAGATGCTGCAAGAACCATGTTAATTGAAGGAAATATTCTGAAGGTCTACTAGAGAGAAGCTATTAGAACTATAGTCTATACATTCAATAGAGTTCATATCAAAGGTGATACCGGTAAGACCCCTTATGAGCTTTGGTTTGGTCATGTTCCTACTATGAAATATTTCAAAGTTTTTGGTAGAAAATGCTATATCAAGAGAGATGAGGATATTGGAAAGTTTGATGCTAGAAGTGATGAAGGTATCATTTTTGGATATTCTATAAATAGAAAATCCTACCAGTGCTATATTAAGAGACTAAGAAAGATACTTGAGAGTGAAAATGTGAAGGTGGATGAAAACCTTGGGAAGGAGATCAAAGCTTATGATGAAGGTCAACATGTTGTTTTAGCTCCTATTCAGCCTAAAGAGCCTAAGCATAATGATTCGATAGAGACTATAAATCCAGATGTTGCTACTACTGGTGATGATGTGGAGAAACCTGAGGATCAAAACAATCAAAAGACTCTGAGGTATGTTAGACTAAATCATTATGAAAATTAGATTATTGGTGATAAGAATAAAGGTGTGACGAATAGAAGAAGGTTAGCTACAGAAGAAGTATGTTTGATTTCTAAAGTTGAACCTAAATATGTTGAAGCGTGTAAAGATGATAATTGGATAAGATCCATGGAAGAAGAGTTAGATCAGATTGAAAAGAAATACTCTTGGAACTTGTGCCTAGACCTAAGGATAAAAATGTTATTGGTACTAAATGGGTTCTTAGGAACAAATTGAATGAAGTCGATGAAGTAGTCAGAAATAAAGCCAGGCTGGTCTAGAAAGGATATTCACATCAAGAAGGGATTGATTATGAAGAAAATTTTGCTCCAGTTTCCAGATTTGAAGCTGTTAGATTGTTGCTTGCTTATGCTACTTATAAAGATTATAAGGTATAACTGATGGATGTAAAATCTGCATTTTTGAATGGTGTTCTAGAAGAAGTTTACATTGAATAGCCTGATGGATTTTCATTATCAGATGATGGAGACATGGTATGTAAGTTGAAGAAATAACTTTATGGATTGAAACAAGCTCCTAGATCCTGATATGCTAGGTTAGACAAACACTTGCTAAAATTGGGATTTGTCAAAGGTGTTGTTGATTGTAATCTGTACTTTAAGATTGAAAATGATAACATTTTGATTGTTGAAGTCTTTGTTGATGAAATTGTCTATTAGGATTCCCAAAGATACTAAGAGGGGTTGGGGGGGGGGGGGGTGAATCAATATCTAATCGGTGAATGGATTTTATGAACTTATTAAATGAATTGCATGCCAAAACAGTGTACTGGTAAACCAAAAATAATGCAATAAATAAGATCAATAACCACACCATAACACAATATTTTTAATGAGGAAACCGAGTGTGGGAAAAACCTCAGTGGGATTTATGACCCACAATATTCGCTCACTGGCCAATAAGTGAAAATTACTTGCAATAGGGGCCTGCACATGCAGGAAGGCCAACTGCCTAAAGCTCACTACTTAATTACAAAAGGGAAGTCTCACTGACTTACAAAAATGGATTATGTAAATCCAATATCATGTACTGCTTTGGTTCAACATCTTCTATGCCAGGTTCAGTATTGGTTTAAGCTCATACAACTTCCATAAACCTTATTCCAAAATATGACTTAATATTCGCATCTGCCTATTACATTCCATCTATGCTTATACAAATGATTTACAAGATCTTGTACTTATATGAGTCCTATTACAATTCGCCTTGTCGGTTTTACAAAAAGATTTTACAATTAAATACAAAATATAGTAAACAAAATCCTTTTGGCTGAGGTGCGAGTAAACATCTTTGCTGCTGCTAGTGCTTGTGCCTGTGCCATTGCTAATTCCTGTGCCAGTGTCATAGGATTGTAAGGTTGCCATAAATGACAATACCTTCAATCACCTACAATTTCTCATTGGAGTGTGCATTTGCCAACAATCTCCCCCTTTGGCATTGATGGCAACACTCATGAGAAAAATCCAAAATTGTATCCAAAAAGTGTTGTCCAAAAATGTCTACTCCAAAACTGTCTTACCAAAACTGTGTGCTCCCCCTGAGCAAATGATATCTTCTGCCAATCATTTTTCTCATCCTCTAATACTCCCCCTTTGGAATCAATGACAAAGGTTGTCATTCAATGTCAATTGAGTGTAGTTCTTGTCTCAATCCCTATAACCGGTTGGTTACAATCTGATATAGATCCGCTAATGCAAAATTTAGACTGTTATAGAACCTCTCACTATCCTTTAGTGTTGCTTCTATCCTTTGGATTGTACCAGTGAGTATGTGCATTTTCTCTTTCGGTGTCTTAAGTCCTAGAACAAGAGCCTTAAAAATCTCTTTTCTCAAAGAGATGAGGATATCTAGTTTAGGACCTAGTCTGCATTTTAGTTCCCTTGCCTTAAACTTTTATCTCTCCTTATCTTTTTCAAGTTTTTCAATTTTCTCTTCATAGCCAGTAATTTCCTATTCTAATACCGATATGGTGTCTGATGAACCTATTAAATTATCAGCAATATTATTGATTTCCTTCTGTACTTTGCTGATCTTTGTATCTATATCCTCTATCAAAATGTTTGTCTTACATGTATCTTTGAACGATTTCTTGAATTCTAAATTTGTCTTTCCTAGAGCTGGTAATATTGTATCAATATGTTCCTTACTCTTCTTTGCTATCTCCTCAAAGAATTTTTCCCTCTCTTTATTTATCTTCTCTCTGAAAGTCTCCTCATTGATCTGATCAATTGTTAGTAGATTGTCGGTTATATACTTAGACAATGTGTCTAATTGGTTTAAAGAATCTTTGTTTTCTATGTTACACTTGGGTGCAATCATCTTCAAAATTGGTATGGTGTCATCAATTCCCTTATATGCAAGTGCATTGCAATTAGTTATTTTCTTAATTGAATCAAGCAATACCTCTGTTACATTGGTTGCCCAGAATTCTATCAGTGAAGAATCAAATGATTGACCAACTATCTTAACAATCTGTAATCTACCGGTGTGAGGAACCTCTTTGCTTATGGTGATCTCTGGTAGGTCAGTTTGAGTCTACATTTCTTCTAGCAAGGGTTTAGGTTTCCTAGTTGATGTCGGTGGCACAGGCTCTCTCTGAACCTTTAGCTCATCCTTCTTCTCTTCTGATTTCTCAGTGTGTACCCCTGTTTGTTTCTCAGAGCTTTCCACTGCCAGTTTTTTTGATTGTGACTCTGTGTTTTCTACTGGTTTCTCTGTGTTTACCTCTAAAATGTCTACAGCCTGTATCTCAATAGATTTTTCAGTGCTATCAGTTGTCAGTTTCTCAATAGATACTTCAGTATGTATACTAGTGGTATCTGCCTTTCCTGTATCCAAGGGATTAGTTGACCATTTAGTTTGTTGCTCAGCCCCAATTTCAATATTGCCAATTGTGTCCTCAACATTTGTCTCAACTATAATGTCTTCTACTGGTGGCTCAGTTGCCACATCTCTCTTCTCACTTTTCTCCTTATCAACCACAATGTTGACTTCTTGTGTGTCAATATTCATGGTATACAACACCTCAGAATCAGGATTTGTGTCCTCATGAGTTGTATCCATACTCTCAACATTATCTATTGCCCGTGGTGTATCAACAGTTTGTGCTGGTGGAGCATCAGAAGAAGGTGGGGGCAAGTTATCTGTTATCTTTATGCTCGAAGGTCCACCTTACCTTTACCTTTATCCTTTTCTTTTTGATAGACTTTAAAAGTCTTTGGTCATTTAAGCTCTTCTTGTTTTTCCTTTTCAACAAAGAATATATCCCACTTATCCGTTGTCTCTTCTATGATCTCATTTACTCTGCCAGCCATTAATGGTACATGTCGGTAACCGGTTGAAAATCCTATTCGATTTGCCTCACTTATTAGTTCATCAATCTCTTCTATTTAATTTACTGGGTGAACTGCAAGTAGTTTTTCTATATTAATCTTCTTGTCTAGTTCCACAATTGCTAACCTTTTAGCATCTAACCTTCTGTACAAGTCATTGGGTAAATCATCTACAACCTCAATCAAAAATTTCTTGTAGATATCTAGGTGTAGGATAAAACTGTTTTCCATGCTTTATTTTTCTTCATTTGAAAATGTGTTATACAACTTGCCAATGTTTGATAAGTTACCATCTTCAATTATTTCAAGTAGAAGATTGTCAAGTGGAGGGATAACTTGTTTTTCTTTCTTCTTTCTTGGAGCCATCTTCTTTGCCGGAGGCCTAACTGCCTGTTGTTCCTGTCTTGTTCTCTTGGGTGCAGGAGAGGGTACCGGTGAGGGTTTTCTTTTTCTTTCTACCCTTTTAAACTCTGCTGGTATTTCACTGTCAGAGGAGGTAGCAACCGATGAAAGATGTGTTTCTGGTTGTAATCCTTCCATGTCGCTTTCCTTAATACCAGTTTTATTCAATATGTCTTCCTTGATTGCTTTTGCCTACCTTGTTCCTTTTCTAACTATTTGTTCAGTTTTCTTTACTCTTTTCTGTGACTGAATGTTGCTTTCAATTGTTTCTATATTTCCAAATACTTTTTTTATTGGTTCTCTGGGGGATTCTAGAAGGGCTTTTGCATAAGTTTATATTATGTTCTCATCAGCCTCATATCCCATCTTTGTAACCCAAACTATCCTCGGAACCACTGCCTCCATCCAGATTTCATCTTTCTTAATCACAAAACATATCTCCTTTTGATATTTGTCAACTATAGATTGAGATAGCCTTATCCTGGTTTTCATCCTAGCCTTTAGTGCCTGAAAATGTTCAGTTATGTTCATTTCCCTATCATCTCCCATGTTGTTTAGAATATCTAGAAGTTGTTTCCTACCGGTATGTCAAATCCAAAATATTTTTTACCAATACCGGGAACTTCCTTGGTGATATATAGCAATAAGCATACAAGTAAGTTGCAAAATCTGAATGTCCCTTTCTTGTCCCCTTTGATTTTCTTTAGATTGTCTATTAGCTCATCTTTTAACCATTCACATATGTCAATCTTTGCATTGTTGTTTACCATGTCATAAGCATTTTTGATACATAAGCTAGAAACCGTAGACACCTAAAATTGTCCAGTCTAATTAAATAAATATTTTATTTATTTAATTATCTAAGCCTAATTCTTCTATTAATTAAATAAATCTTTATTTATTTAATTAATTCATTTATCCTCTTCTAGCCTTACTTCTCATTTAAATAAATACATTTATTTATTTAAATTATCCTTTTCCCAAATTAAATAAATATTCTTATTTATTTAATTATCCTACTTCTTCTATTAATTAAATAAATCTTTATTTATTTAATTAATTCATTAGCCTTTTCTACCCATGACACATGTCATTCATCTCTTAATTCATACACTACCTACCTCTTTCATTATTTTGGTATTTCTTTTACCTACCCTCTAATCTTAGCCGACCTCACTTTTTACACCTCTCAATCTTATCCCTCCATTTCATATTGTGTCTTCTATTTAAGGAGATGCTTCCTTCATTGTCAAACCCTAATGATGAATCTTGAAGACTTGGCTACACTACAATCCTACTTGCAACCACATTCCATTCTTTGTTGAGCTCTTGTGCATATAAAATCTGAGAGCAACTATATCAAGCAAGATCAATGGAGATAGGAAGAATGAAGATCAAAACCCTATTGGACATTTGATGGTATAATCTTTGTGATTTCATGTGATTTGCATTGTCTTAGGTAATCTTCATATGTTATGGTGGATCTTTGTTGATTGTTAGGCTATAGTTTTGTGGTTGGATTCATTTAGCCTTTCAATATTGTTATTGTTGTTATCCATTTTCACCATACACATTTTGGCACGCCCGGTGGGACTCTTGTCCCTTTGCATTTAACCTTTTGTTGCAGATTTTGCATTTTTGAAGTTGCAGATTGGACATTTTTCGACGGCATTTTAGGTTTTTCCGCGTCTGCGAACTTTCGGATCGCGTTTCTGAGTTTCAGGAGCATCTGCGGAATCTGAAGTCGCGTCTGCGTTTTTGACAAATTTTATTTTGCAGGTCTCAGATAGGGGCGTCTGTGTTTCATAATCGCGTCTGCGTTACTTATGATTGTGTCTGTGTCCGAGAATGACGTTTGCGTGTTTTGGCCGCGTTTGTGTCATACAGACGCGTCTATGTCTGGTATAACAGCATCTGTGTTTTTACTGTTTCAGAATTTTAAAATTTTCTTTGATTCGGTTTTTGGATTTTGCACCTAGGGTTTCAGATCTGGTTTATTTTTGGATTAACCCTTACAGATCTAGCTAACTGAGTTTGTGCAGCTTGTTTTGGAAGCAAAAACGTTTTGGTTGAAGGCCCCTCTTTCACAAAGTTTTTTGGGTTTTTAAAATTTACCTAACTCGTGTGCTTGCAGGAAGGGGTGATCATTTGAAACAACCCAAACTACTAACAAAATTTGTTGCAGGTCCTTGGCTAGGGTTTTTAAAATTTTGTTGTGTGCCTTTTTTTCATAGATTAGCAAACACTTCCATTGGTGCACTAAAATTGAATCATTGTCTTTTGTGTCTTGAGCAATAGGCTCTTTTTGTTTAATCTTTAGAGGGCCTATCTTCCCGTGTGGTCATTAGGACTACTAGTGAGAAGAGAACGACCCAAGTGGTAGCGAGGAAAACCCACCTCATCCGAACCACTATAATCAAATGTATTCATGCTGAAAACTATGAATAACGTGTGTTGATTAGTTCATACCGACACTATGTCTCCCCATAAACCCGTTTGATCAAATTCATTTGATCATTTGTAGGGCGTAACCCCTACTGGTTGGGAGCCTTCTATATTTACAGAGCTGAAAGTGCCACATGTATGGCCACACGAGTGGATGCCCTTACTAGCACCTTTTTGTTTTAGAAGCCCAAATCCTTCTAGTTGTTGAGGCAGGAGGTCGGACCTCTGGTAGCGGCCCACACACATACGGTTCTTAGTAGAGATACAAAGTTCGCCATGGGGAGTTTTCATGGGGACTGATGCTTGGCTGACCTGAGAAGTGAGTGCTAAGGGTGGAGCCAGTGAGGTCAAGCATCTAAGTATCCGCTCTGAATAGCGTAGGCTCGGGGGTAAAACCCTATGTGGGATCAACAACTATTGTCTTGGCCAGCCATAAGAATTGTGCTTGACTTATTTTAAACATTCAAACATTCAAGACCAAATAGCAAAACATTGTGTCTTTTGTGTCTTCAAGTGCATGCAAAACATTTTACATCAAACAAGACACTTTTGGAGTCTAAACACTTGCAAACATTGAGTCCTCATCAACATTGTGTCCTCTTGTCACGAAAAAAATAGTCAAACAGTCGGATTTGGTCACAACAAAACAACTTCACAGATTGAAAAAATTGCACGAAGTTTACAGAAACGCGTCTGTGTCTATTTTAACGGCGTCTGGGTCATCTAAGTGCGTCTGTAAAGGGCATAATAGCGTCTGTGTTTTTAGCAGCGTCTGTGTCGAACAGAGACACGTTTGTGTCTAGGAATCGTGTCTGTGAAGTATACAGAAGCGTCTGTGTCCAGAATTGAAAATTTTTACAATCCAGCAAACAAAGGAAATCAATTTCGGAATACTTGAGCTTCCTAGGTTGTTTCTTCAGGTTTCATCTAGCATTCAACCTATCCTTGGGTCTCATATAGTCCATCATTGCTTCACATCTCATTTTACATTCATACTTGTCTAAACTTGAGTCAAAAAGGTCACTTGCTTGTCCTCATCATACTTTGTCAACATACTACATACAACTACACTTTGCTAAGTGGTCCCTCATCAAGGTTTCTTACCTTTGGGTCTCATTTGGTCTTACTTAGAGTCAAGGTCAGCTTACCTCATCAAGAGAAACTATCATCTCTTTGGAAGTCACACCTACTCTACTACTTACATACTTGGTCTTACACTTTGGACATTGCAAGTACACCTCAAGATTCATTTACACTCCATACAACTCTTGGTCTTCCATACTCTTGCCATTTTTTTTCATCTAGTCTCTCACATCTTGGTCAAACACCTAGTTCATGGTTGAAACCCGCCTTCAAAAATCTAGGAGACAAGCTAAAGAAGCTCAAGAGTTCGCAAACATGAGTTCTTATGAGTATGACAATGATTTATTTTTCAATCCTGAGCACACTACATTTCCTGACATGGATGTTTATAGACATAATCCCAATGTGGAAAACGCAAACACTACAAACAACAATGCTACACACAATGACAATGTGGACAACTTTTCAATACAATTAGCAGATGTAGAAGAATCCATAATGAATCCTCATTTCAATAGATTGGTTGAAGAGATAATGAAGAGGGATAGACAGTACTTTTTACACATGATGGCACAAAGTGGAGCTAAAATACCTCATGACTTTGACATATCTCAACTTATGGAAAACCGACCCTCGCAACAAACTCACTCTAACATGGATCAAAGCAGACCCAATAGTGGAGGAAATAGAGGACCGCACATGGTACCTGAATCACCATCAGCTTTGCTTCAAAAACCAGAGGTCCCACATACACAAGCTCAAACATATGATACTTACCTTCGAAGACCATTATGGAAGCCTTATGCAGATAGATATGCTCAATCACATGCTCAAGCTATGGATCAATCAAAACAAGTGGATAATCAAAGGCATGCTCAAAATTTGGACATAAGGAAACCTCATGTCAAATTTGGGGGCAACACAATAGAACATGACGTGCCTATAGAATATGGTATATATGCACAAAATAGATATGGGGTCCCTCAACATGAAGCTATACCAAGTGCTCCCTATATGACGCATCAATATAGACCTCCTCCATATGAACATGTCTATGATCAGTATAATCCATACATGCAACAAGCTCCTCCTCAAATTGGTGTCTCAAACATGGGATATGCTACAAGAAATCGATCTCCCCCCAAGAGCAATTTGGAGCAACAAATCAGAGATCTACAAAAGAAAATGGAGGACATGAGTACACCAAAACCAACATACACTATGAGAGACATATGTCCTTATCCATTTGATAAGAGCATTCCAATGCCTCCATTTCCTACACACTTTGTGACGCCAAAATTTGACAAGTGTAGAGGAAAAGGAGACCCCAAGGCACACATACGAAAATTTTTCACAGCTTGCATTGAGGTAGCAGCAGAAGAAACATATTTGATGAGGTTGTCCCCGCAAAGCTTAGGCGATCAAGCTATGGAATGGTTCTCTCAATTACCTCCTGGTATCAAGTCATGGGGTGACTTAGCAGAGGCATTTATTCAGCATTTCTCCTACAATATAGAAACAGATATCTCAGTCACTACTTTATGCAATACTAAGCAAAAGGAGGGAGAATCTTTTGCGTCATTTTTACAAAGATGGAGAAATCTAGCTAGCAGATGCTCTTGCAAAATCCCACAGAAACAAATGGTAGAAATGTTCACTCAAAACGTTAACAAGGACATTAGCTATGATCTAAGGAAAGCTTGTTTGTCCACCTTCAAGGATGTTATTGAAAAGGGCTTAGCAACAGAAAAGGTCTTGATTGAGCAAGGGGTCATTAAGATATTCAAGGAAAACAAAGATGACTTTAAAGGAAAAGACAAGCCAAGATTTTGGAATAAAAACAAGAACACAGTCAATGATGGTGTTGTTGATGCCAATACAGTGAGACCCAAATTCATCTTTTCGGGATCAAGTTCTACAAACAATCAAGTGAATACTCAAACAACTTCTAGACCACGAAGGAAGTACACCCCATTGGGAGAGCCACTTGAATCAGTCTTCAAAAAGCTTGTAACAAATAAAGTGATCACAGTTCCAGATTTTCCTCCATATGAACCAAAGGTTAAACCAAATTGGTGGAATGATGATGAATATTGTGAGTTTCATAAGAGCAAGGGTCACAAGACAAGTAATTGCCATCGACTGAAGAACATTGTGCAAGATCTCATTGATAGAGGTGACATTGAGATTGAGGGACACTCATCCAACCAAGAACATGAGATGTTTAAGGAACCATTCCCAAAGCATGACAAGGGAAAAGCCAAAGTCACAGATGATCAAGCCAACTATACTAGAGCACCTTACAACTATGACTCAACTATCAATCACATCTCAATGGACAATCATATCTCTACTATTACTATCAAGAACAAAAATCTTGAGAATCCTCCTCAGTGACCCAAGATTGTCCTAAGAGGTGTTGGATCTTCTTCCGAATCTACCTCTGAATGTCATGTTACAACCCGTCGAGGTAAGATTACGTTGCCAGGTGCCTCTACTAAAAATACCACTTCTTCATCAACCAAGCTTGAGTATGACCTTGTAGAACAGTTAGGGAAAACACCCGTGCTCATCTCCATCCTTGAGCTCTTACGTATATCCCCGGCTCATAAAGCTATTCTTGACAAAATCTTGAGAGACACTGTCGTTCCTACTGATCTGAACGTGGACCAGTTTCAAGCCATGGTGGGATACCTTTCCGTTCCCCACTCCCTCACATTCACAGAAGCTGATGATGCCTCTGTAAGTCAGCCACATAATGCACCTTTACATGTTGAAGCTTTCATACACAAACATCAAATAAAGTGAGTCCTGATAGATGGAGGAGCAGGTCTAAACATTTGTACATTGAGCACCATTAAACAATTGGGATATTCTGATAAGGCTGTGAATTCTACAAATCAAATCACCATCAAGGCATATGACGATGAAGAGCGTTCATCCAAGGGCACAGTCACCTTACCTCTAAGAATTGGGCTAGTTACAAAGGATGTGGTTTGTCAAGTCCTAGATCTGGATCTCACATATAACATATTGCTAGGACGTCCTTGGATTCATGAAATAAGGGCAGTCCCATCTACATATCATCAATGCATTAAGTTTCCTCATAATGGAGTCGAGGTAACAGTTAACGGTGATCCTAATCCGTTCATATATTGCAATAACTTGAGATCACATACTGAGACTATCATTCCCAGTAATCGTGAAGCTGTTCCTTCTTCGGCATACATTGACCCTGAGTCATTAAAACCTTCGACATCAAAACAAGGTGAACTTAAAGGAAAATTTCAAGACAAAGGCATGGGAGAATACACTTTAAATCAAACAATGTATTTACGACAAGTCATGAGCTCTCCAAAAGAATATGGAAGGCCACATCCTAACAAGCAAATATCCATCATGATACTCAAATGGGATCCTACTATCTTTCAAAGATGGGGGCAACTAGAAGAGGAAGATTTATACAAAATGCTTTACAAAGACATTGAAGATGATATACAAGATCAGATCAATATACCCTGTGAGAAATATGGCACAGGCTTCAAGATTCTACAAAGATTCGGGTATGATGGAAAAAGCCCTCTTGGGTTACGCAAAGAAGGCGTTATGGAGCCCTTACAACCTGAATTGACTGTAAAAAGGGAACGCTCAAAGGGACTTGGTTTTTTGACTTCTAAGATCCACACTAAAAGGACAGAAAAGGCATCACAAATCAAAATTGCCAAAGTTCAACAAGAGGATTACTATTCCACAGATTCCAACGAATGGGAATGGGGTTCAGACAAATCCTCCAGCGACTATGAGCTCACCAAGACATTCAAAGAGCCAGATGAACCCACAGAAGAAGAAGAATTTTATAAAAAGTTCAGAGTTGGTCAAGAAACAACCTATAAGGATTCCGCACAGTCTTCGTTTCAAGGTTCTAGGTCGAAATCACATAGGATGAGGACACCTGTCCTGGAAGGCGCTACTAGTGACGACAATTTGGATTCGCTTGTGATCGAAACTGATGAGGAGAGTACCATCGATGACCTCAACGATTGCCTCGATATACCCGAATATAACCACATCTTCACTCTTAGCCCGACAAACTCAGAAAACATTAAAGGCCTTCCCCTTGTTCACCACCAACTCATTGACTGGGATTATGAAGGACCAGCACAATTTGACACATTTCAAAATGATGAAGCTATTATCGACTATCTTGGCATTCGAGATGATCTTCCCCCTGGGAACCACAAAGCAGGATACATCATAGAACTTAACAACATGGCATATTTCGGTGAGGGTGTCGGACCTTCCAGTCGCAAAAATGTGAAAATAAGAACAAAACAAGGATCTTATGGCGAAAACCACACTGTGGCGCTATCTGATCCCAAAAAAGTAAAAACAAAGGACATAGCTGAGGGCGAAAACCTCTCTGAGGCACCCGAAGATGGAAGGCTCGACATTCTCCCAGCATCATATGAGGAAAAGTCATCCATGTTGGTAGAGGAGACTATCAAGACAAACATTGGTACAGAAGAGGTGCCACACAACATATTCCTGGCTCAATCATTAACAGAGTCCGAAAGGGCAAAATTCATAAGCTTCTTCAAAGAACAACAAATCAACTTTGCATGATCATATGCTGATATGCCTGGACTGGATCCGGATTTGGTAATGCATCATTTGACAGTCAAACCGGGGGCAAAGCCAGTGAAACAGAAATTAAGAAAAATGCATCCACAAGTGGCATTACTAGTCAAAGCAGAGCTGGAGAAATTATTGGATGTCGGATTCATACGCCCAATTGATTATCCCGAATGGATCTCCAATTTAGTACCTGTCAGTAAACCAGATCGCAGCATCAGAATATGTACAGATTTCAGAGACATCAACAAAGCTTGTCCGAAAGACGACTTCCCATTACCAAATATCGACTTGATCATTGATCTCACAGCAGGTCACGAAATGTTATCTTTAATGGATGGATTTTCTGGTTATAATCAAATCAGGATTGCACCCGAGGATCAACACAAAACATCATTCACTTGTCCATGGGGAACTTTCTATTGGAATGTCATGCCCTTTAGGCTGAAAAATGCAGGTGCGACATATCAAAGAGCAATGACCACTATCTTTCATGATCTCATGCACATAACCGTGGAAGATTATGTTGATGATCTCTTGGGTAAATCAATAGACAGAGATACACATTTGGACATACTTTCAGTCGTTTTCGATCGGTTAGAAAAGTACAAAGTAAGATTAAACCCCAAGAAATGTGTCTTTGGAGTAACCTCCGGGAAGCTCCTAGGATTCATTGTGTCCAAAAGAGGAATTGAGGCTGATCCAGCAAAAGTCAAGGCTATCTTGGACATGCCGCCACCCAGAAATATCAGTCAACTTTGATCCTTACAAGGGAGACTCAGTCTATACGAAGATTCATAGCACAACTTGCAGATAAGTGTAATCTTTTTCAGCACCTGCTACATAAAAATATCAAGTTCAAATGGGATGATAACTGTCAACAAGCTTTTCAGACGCTCAAAGATTATCTTTTGAATCCCCCAGTTCTGATGCCACCAATTCCAGATCAGCCTTTGTTACTATACATATCAGCTACTCCAACAGCACTGGGGGCACTCCTAACACAACAAATAGATGACGGCAAGGAAAAAGCAGTATACTATATCAGTCGCACATTGGTGGGATATGAGCTAAACTACACACCAATCGAGCGTGCATGTCTCGCTGTGGTCTTTGCTTCATAGAAATTATGACATTATATGCTTACTCACAAGACTAAGTTGATTGCAAGAATTGATCCATTAAAATATCTTCTCAACAAAGCTACACTTACTGGGCGACTGGCCAAATGGGTAATGATCCTGAGTGAATTTGACATCGAGTATGTGGACAGAAAAGCAATAAAAGGACAAGCAATCGCGGATCAATTAGCAGATGCTCCCATGATAGATGATGTTCCTCTAAATTCAGAATTTCCAGATGAATCCATTTTAACAATATCACAAGCAAGACCATGGCAACTATACTTTGACGGCTCATACACACAGCATGGGGCAGGAGCTGGTATTCTCTTTATAACTCCTCAAGGCGATTCTATACCAAAATCATACTGCTTATTATTTCCTTGCACTAACAATATAGCGGAATATGAGGCATTAACAACTGGATTACGAATTGCGGTTCAGTGGAAGATCCAAGAGCTTCGTGTTTTTGGGGATTCTCAACTTGTCATCCATTAAGCAACTGATGATTACCAAACAAAAGATGAAAAATTAATGCCTTACAAGCAACTGGTAGATGATTTGAAACAGCACTTTACAAAGATAGATTTTGAGCAGATACTAAGAGAGCAGAATCGTGCTGCAGATGCCATGGCTACAATTGCTTCACTAATTGACCTGCCTCAAAATGAAACCTGCTATGAGTTCCTAGTAGACAACCTATTGGTTCCTTCATATGAGATCACTCCTACTGAAATGATATGCGTTGTTGGTCCCGAATCCCAGTTATATGGTTCCATATTCACATATCTTCGTGACAATATCTTACCTCCTGATCTATCAAACAACCAACGCCGCACTTTCATTCGCCAATCCTCTCGATATGTCATTTTAGCTGATATCCTATATCAACGAGGTCTAGATGACACTCTTCTTAGATGTATAGAAAGCGACAAAGCTCAGATTGCGTTACGTGAAGTGCATGAAGGGATATGTGGTCTGCATACTAGTGGTCCTACCTTGGCCAAGAAACTCATCAGGACTGGATATTACTGGCCCAATATGGAAAAAGACTCATATCAGTTTGTCAAGAAATGTAAGCAATGTCAAATTCATGGAGACCTCATACATGCACCAGCACAAGAACTACAACCACTTGCGTCTCCTTGGCCCTTTTGTCAGTGGGGACTCGATCTCATAGGCAAGATTCACCCTCCTTCTTCCAATGGTCATAAATTCATTATCACAGCCACAGAGTATTTCACAAAGTGGATTGAAGCCGTGCCTCTCACACAAGTCACTGGGAAACAAATTGCTACTTTCATCCTTAATTATATTATTTGCCGATATGGTATTCCTAAGTCCATTATTCCTGATAACGGGCGTCCCTTCAAAAATTAGGATGTTCGTGAACTCTGTGACCGCTTCCATATTTCCCATCATTTCTCCACACCATATTATCCCCAAGGTAATGGCCAAGCTGAGGTGTCTAATAAAAAAATTCTTAAAATCCTCAAAAAGATAGTCGACGACGCTGGCCGTAACTGGCATATCCAACTCAATCCTGCACTTTGGGCCTACCGCACAAGTGTCCGCACACCTACAGGAGCTACACCCTACTCACTTGTCTATGGCGCTGAAGCCATCTTGCCTATTGAGGTCGAGTTACCTTCTTTACAGGTCTCTTTGCAAAACATCATCAACGATGAAGATTACAGGGTCTCTCACTTACAAGAACTAGAATTGTTGGATGAACGGAGACAAACTGCTTTTAATCATCTCAAGGCTTACCAACAATGAATGAGTCGTAGCTACAATCACAAAGTCAAGCCTCGCACATTTGAGGTGGGTGACTTAGTTCTCAGAGAAAATCCCAAGAATCAACAAGACAGAGAGAAGAAGGGCAAGTTCGAACCAAACTGGCTTGGTCCTTACATCATTACAGCAGCATATGGCTCTGGGGCATATCAGCTCTCAATTACAGAAGGTGAACCTTTGGAGGATCCTATCAACAGCGCGCACCTTCGCAGGTTCTATACATAGCTCTTTGGAATATCCTAATTCAAAAATTACAAAAAAATTATAAAACAAAAACAATCGTTACTTGGTGAAAACCTGGCAAACAGGCGCCTCGTGACACAAAAAAATTGAAAAATCCAAAAAAGTAAAGAGAAATAATTTCGTCCAATGGTGAAAACCACTTCGGTGGTGCCCTGGGCAAGTACCATGGTGAAAAATGGGTTCCCAGCGCCATGCGTAGAGACTTTGCTCCTCCTTCCTTCAGGATTCACTTTCATCCCTTCACATTGCACACACTCACAACCTATTCACTCACAATAAACTTACCCATTCCCATCATGGCTTGTTATTGATCTACACAAGATTGGTTAGCCATGCATAATAAACCCCCCTTTTCACTCCCTTTCCATCCATAATAAGTCAGATCCTATCTGTGGCCAAGGCAAATCCTACATCTAGTAATGGGTGTGGAACTGAGAACATCACATGTTTCGGGGAGTACAGTTTCTTCCAGCTTCCTTCAAGTCTATCCGCGCACAATCTGCAATAAAGCAGCATTTGCATCGCCAGTCCGCAATAAAGTTCCATCTTCTTCGCAATAAAGTATCAGCTTCATGGATTCAGTCAGTTTCAAATGAGACACAACAGCAACAATGAGCTTCAACAAAATCAAATCTTTCAACAGACTCAGATGGTTCAGTGCTATCTATCCTTTTTGTGAAAGTGAACATTGTGACCACAATCAAATAAGACTTATACAAGTGACAAGAGACACTAAACTTGAGGACTACAGTGGATGTTGGTGTCTAGTCTTGGTTTTCTTTTGATTTTATCTTTTGGTGACATGTCTTTTAGCTTTTCTGGGATGTCTCTGACTAGAGATTCTATCTCTAGGATGTCTTTGACTAGAAAGGCGAGGATGGGGTATCATCACCTATTTGCATTTGCTATCTGTGGATTGTCCTTTAGTAATGCTATGACTTGTCCGAGGATATGAGGACACTGTGAGTCTAGTATGAACTGGGGCATTCCTTGTTTGTGACTGTCTTATCTCCATGCAAACGGGTACAATGACTTTCTGGGTCGAACAAATCCCTCGATTGTCATAACCTACTTGCCATAATAAAGCTCAATGATGATAACGCACAAGAAGCTCTTTCACTTTCATATCTTCTATCTTTCATCCCCCTTTCTTGATTGACTTCCATCATCCTTCTCGAGTCCGCGTAGCTTGCTATCACATGACTCAGTATAATGACACACCAAAAACATTTGCATTTCATGTAGTTGCACCTACATTACCACATATAAGCATTTCATACATACATGTAAATATCACAATTGCATCACATCCTACACACAACACCTATTAGCACAATTTACATTTGCATTATCATATTCATCTGCATTACATACATTCACATTTGCATCACGCATCACATATAAAAAATAAAAGAACAAAAATATATATTGCATTGCATTACATCATATATATTTGCATCCATATCATAAGCATACATTCTAAGAACATCTCATCACATAGGTACACATGCATATAGCTGCCGCAAAAATGAATCATCTCTCATATATAATCAAATGTGTCATGATACAATGATGTCAAAAGAATCATATGGCTACAAAATCACCCGCAGGTGTCTACAATACAAAAAATGGTACAAATACTGAAACAAGGGAGCCCTCTATGGCTATGATGAACTCCCTCCCTCGGAGCCGCCTAGCCTCGATGGAGTCTGAGCTCTAGAAGGACCCGCTCCAGGATCACCCTGCCTGTCTGGTGGTGGTGGTGGACCCATGACCCCACCACTCGATGCCTGTCTCCTCCGGCTCCCTCCCGTAGCTGTCGTTGTACGCGATGGTCTATGGAAGCTCCTCGCCCGCTGATCTACTGGCATGGCACCATAATATAGGTCCCTCCAGTAGGCAATCTCCTCTCTGGCTCGCAGGACATATGCGTAGCCTGCTCCTGCGTCCTCCGCCGCCTGCCTCCCTGCCCTCAGTGCTATCTCAGCCTCAGTGTAGCACTGAATCACCTGATCCCTCTCCTGCTCAGTATCCCTGAGCCTGGTCCTAAGTCAGTCCCTCTCCCTCTCCAACTCCTGGATCTCGTCTGCCTGTCCCTGGCAGATCTCCCTCAGCTCTAGTAGCTCATCCTCCTCTGGATCCCCACCCTCTGCCTCTGCCTGTGGGTCTCCCTCTACAGGTGCCTGCCCCTGTACCTACCCCTGTGCATGTCCCTGTACCTGTGCTGGTGCCTGAACGGGTACCTATCTTTGTACATGCCTAGGTACCTGTACCTGTCTCTGTCCCTGCACCTGTCCCTATCTCTGTCCCTGTGCTCTAGGACCCTGTGCTGTTGGTACCTGCAGGGGTAATCCACCGCGACCCCTCACCACCTGGGCCTGTCTCTCCTGTCCACCCTCCCTCTGAGGTGCCACCCTCCTCTCCCCAACTACTCCCCTCCACCTCCGTCGGCCTCTGCCTCCATCACCTCCACCATCATCATCGTCATCTCCTCCTACCTCTCCCTTCAGTAGCTCTCTTGGATCTGTCAGTCGCGGGAATGGATGCTCTGCCCAATATGCAGAGTACTCTGCATCCATGCCTGCATCCTCAATCTTTGGCCACATATCCCAAGGTAGGGGCATCATCTCTGCCAGCTATGTAACTGCCTGATCATATGATAGCAAAGGCCCGAACTGCGCCTGATCCCTAACTGTACGGGCATACATACCCGAGCCTCGTGGCATCCTCTGGATCCGGCCATACTGTCTGCATACTCTGTCTACCAGCTGTCTCTCCAGTATATAGGGCATCCGCCCAATCAGATACTTGCTCCGGAAGGTGTAAGGCAGCTCCACTGCATCATCCTCCCACTCCTCGCATCCTAGATATGGCCTCCAGATGACGACGTCAATGTCATCTATCACTCGCCGCCAGTGCTCTAACCTGCCAATCCGAGGCTACGAAGTGATCATATCATATAAATGAACAAAGCTCCGTCCATGCCCCCTACCTCTGAAGTGTATCGACCATGTGATAAGCAGATGCTCATATGCCCAAACCTGTAGAAGTGTCACTCCACAGCCCAGTCCCACTGATCCATGGTAGACAAACTGGTGAAGCTCATAATATAGGTGGGCCAAAACACATGGACCCCATGCATATCTGGTGTGCTGCGTCACCAATATCTCTAGTGCTCCTCCCCAGCCCACTGCCAACCCCCGTGTCGCCCTGTCCGGACATAGGAACCCACTGATAGCTCCTCCAATCACAGCTGGCAAAGCTAATCCTGTCACAGTCATGGTGTCCCATGCCACATGTCCTGCTCTCATCTCTAGGCTAGGATCTCGAAACACCCATCTCAAAGCCTCTCTGTCTCTATCGCGATCATATGGAATCAGCTCTCCATCGATCAGTATATGTAGGATCCTATAAACATCCTCCAGGGTGACTGTCATCTCACCCATCGGCAAATGAAATGTGCATGTCTCTGAGTGCCATCTCTCGGCCAGCGCAGTCAGCAAACCCATGTTTGCCTGAAACTCAGGCACATACAGCACGTGTCTCAAACCCATCTCCTCGATGGCAGCTCTATCCTGAAAAGACAACTCTGGTCGCAACCTCTTTGTGGATGGGAATCTCTCCCATGACTCCAACATAGGCAAATACTCCTGCAGTCAAACAAATCAATCATATCAGTCATCGTGGCATTCACTGTTCATCACAAAATGCTACTTTTTATCTAAATGCATATGGTTATCTATCCTAGTGACACTCACTGTTCATCACAAAGTGTTGCTATCTATCCTAGTAGTGCTCCCTGTTCATCACAAAGTACTACGTGTGTGACATTCCCTGTTCATCACAAAGTGTTACTCACATTTGCACTCCCTGTTCATCACAAAGTGCAGCTCATACTTTGGGTACTCCCTGTTCATCACAAATTACTCTATCTTGGTGCTCACTGTTCATCACAAAGTACCTTGATCTATCCTAATCTTCCTAGAGGACCTACTTGAGTGTATCCTCTCCGCAGCTTATCCAATCGACAGCGTATGTTCATCACAGAACTGCCGATTTGACCTAGAAGACAAAACCTTGCATTTTCAGACATAAACGCGTTTCTAACTCACAAACGTGCCTATAGACTGCACAAGCGTGCTTAAACAACACAAATGCGCCTGTTTGACATAAACGTGCCTAAACTATTCACAAACGTGACTTTGGCACACAAACGCCCCTTCAGGACGTAGACGTGCCCGCATCAAGCACAAACGCGGTTCCAGACACAGACGCGCCTGGCACCGACACAGACGCGCCTGGCACTGACGCAGACGTGGTTGCACGTTTTTGCACTTTTTTTTTGTGCCCTATTCCTAAGCGCATTTATTGCTAACTAGCATGCATTAATGACAAAATTGAATGCGTCAAAGTACGAGGAGGTTTGGTGGTACTTACCGGCTCTCCTGCCTCTGCTGGTCTCTGAAATCGGCGAACACGGTCGAATCTGTGAACAAAAGCCATCGCTGCTGACTATTGCTGCTGTTTTTCTTGCTCTGCACTGTGATCTCGTGAAGGTGTAGATGACAATGAGGATGTCTTTTTCCCGTGGTCTATCTTATAGCCTACCCTAGCCTTGGCCTTCCTTTCCCGAGTCAGTCTTCTTCATCCCATGACTTTGTCACTTTATCCGGTCAATCCATTCTAGCCTTTCTTTCTTATCGAGAGATTGTCTGCAATATTTTCAGACATTTTCATCCAATCTCTCGAGGGGGCATATTATTCCCATTCTGGGGCAACTTTGTATTAGTTCATCTTATCTTCTTTGAAACAACGCGACAAGCCGCATTGTCTCAAAGAGGGGCAAAATGTAGACACCTAAAATTGTCCAGTCTAATTAAATAAATATTTTATTTATTTAATTATCTAAGCCTAATTCTTCTATTAATTAAATAAATCTTTATTTATTTAATTAATTCATTTATCCTCTTCTAGCCTTACTTCTCATTTAAATAAATACATTTATTTATTTAAATTATCCTTTTCCCAAATTAAATAAATATTCTTATTTATTTAATTATCCTGCTTCTTCTATTAATTAAATAAATCTTTATTTATTTAATTAATTCATTAGCCTTTTCTACCCATGACACATGTCATTCATCTCTTAATTCATACACTACCTACCTCTTTCATTATTTTGGTATTTCTTTTACCTACCCTCTAATCTTAGCCGACCTCACTTTTTACACCTCTCAATCTTATCCCTCCATTTCATATTGTGTCTTCTATTTAAGGAGATTCTTCCTTCATTGTCAAACCCTAATGATGAATTTTGAAGACTTGGCTACACTACAATCCTACTTGCAACCACATTCCGTTCTTTGTTGAGCTCTTGTGCATATAAAATCTGAGAGCAACTATATCAAGCAAGATCAATGGAGATAGGAAGAATGGAGATCAAAACCCTATTGGACATGTGATGGTATAATCTTTGTGATTTCATGTGATTTGCGTTGTCTTAGGTAATCTTCATATGTTATGGTGGATCTTTGTTGATTGTTAGGCTAGGGTTTTGTGGTTGGATTCATTTAGCCTTTCAATATTGTTATTGTTGTTATCCATTTTCACCATACATAGAAATAAAGTTTAATTTGTTGGCATGTGTAACTTTGAATCCAAGAATCATGCTAATGAATCTTACATTGATATCCTTTACATCAATTACTCTCAGGGATCTCTTGTCAAAGGTTGTACCGGTTAGGGTCATTACAGTGTCATTTGGAACCTTTTTAGTTTTGTCATGCCTGCTACCAGTGGAAGGTAAGCCTGTCACTGCCCTAACTACCTCTTTTGTTATCTTGTGAATGGAATCCAACCAAAAGAACTCCCCATGTATGCTACTTAACACAATTCTTATAACATCCTTTGGAAAATCACAAATACTAAGAATCTCCACAAAACCTAGGGTTTCAACTATCTTATGTTCCAATTTCACATTTCCATTAACATTACAAATTAGTGTTCTATACATGTTCATTATCTCTTCAGATCCTAGTTCTTCAATATGAAAATGTATGTAAATTCTAGGATCCTCAGCATAAGCAACTCCTTTGGGTATTTTATAAAAAGCTCCTAGGGTATCATCTTTCTTCGTAATTTCGAGAATGATTTTAAATACGGGTCTAGGGTGCTTAACAGCTTCAATTATAGTAGGGTTTGCAATAAATTCAGGTGCAGAGGAGGAAGCCGTTGTATAAATACCTTAATCTGCCTCTAGGTTTGAATGCTTGAATGATTTGCTTCACTTCTTGTTGTGGATGCCTTCACTCAGGATTTTCATGCTCTAAGGAAATTTGAATGCTCAGTGAATTAAAAAGATCCAAAACACTTTCTTTATAATGTTATTTCCTTCAACTACCACATTAAATTCTTTCTGGTTAAGTGAAACTTAACACATCTGCCAGTAAAGAAGTATTTCAACTTCTCACCATCAACCAAGGGTAAATTAGCATGTTTTTCAATTTTTGCCATACCCCCAAAAGGTTTCTTTTTAGTTTGATGAAGAATCTCCTACCGGTGGAGTGATACTCTATTCTACCGGTGAAGGAATAGCTTTATTAACATTCATATCTGACTTTCTAATCCATTGTTTTGAAAATTCTTGTTTTACCTCTTCAACCTTCTCTTTACCTTTCAAACTGGGTCCTTTGTTATTTGCCGGTGATGCCTTACTTCTACAAAATTTAGCAATATGTCCAATCTTGTTACAAGCATAACAAGTCACATTGTTTTTCTGAATATCTTTTCCATATCCTATGCTGGTATGTGTTCTGCATTGATTAGATAAGTGTCCAAATCTTCCACAAACATAACATCCTACATTCATTCTGCAATTTTTTGAATTATGACCAACTTTGTTGCATTTAGAACATTGACCGATGGGTGCATTGGTGCTTTGATAGTTTCTAGATCTACACTGATTTTCTCTATGACCATACTTGTTACTCTTAAAGCATTTTCCATTGAATTTGTAGGCATTAGGTTGTCTTACCGGTTTACTGTGATCATGATTGTTTGCAATACCAGAACTTTCACCAATTTCAAATCCAAGGCCATTTGTATCTCCATTAGGTTTTAGCTTTTTCAACATTTCATCAAGTTCCTCTGAACTTTTCTTGAATTTCTCCTTGTGTTGATTTGCAGTAGCCAACTCATTTTCCAAGAAATCTTTCTGTCTCATGAGTTCAGTCTTATCATGCTCCAAGTGAATTATATCTGTCTTCAACATATCATTTTCATGACTGAGTCTTAGATTTTCATTTCCAGCATCATTGATTCTCCTAGCCAAGTCATCTTCATTCTTCTTTCGGTCTTCAATGTCTTTACAAAACCTCATAGTCGTATCTTGCATCTCATTCCTCAAGGCCATGTTTTCCTGCTTCATCTTGCTTACAAGATCATTAAGTGTTTCTTTTTCATCATCATCACTCTATATCTTCTCATGAAGTTATCTTCTTTTGTTCCTAGCAATAGTGAGATTTTCTTGAAGTCCTTGAATGATTTCCTGTGCATCCTTCAGATCATCTTCAAATTTCATATTTTTCAACTTTTCTACATCATAATCTACAAGAGTTGTTTCCAATTGCTTCCTCAGGCTTTCCATCTATATTGGTGTCAGAATATTCCTCAAGCTATTAGGATTTTGAAAATAGAGGACCAGGCTCTGATACCAATTGTTAGGATTCCCAAAGATACTAAGAGGGGGGGGGGGGTTGAATCAGTATCTAATTGGTGAATGGATTTTCTAAACTTATTAAATGAATTGCATGCCAAAACAGTGTACCGGCAAACTAGAAATAATGCAGTAAGTAAGATCAATAACCACAACATAGAAGCCACACCATAACACAATATTTTTAATGAGGAAAACCGGTGTGGGAAAAACCTCGGTGGGATTTGTGACCCACAATATTTGCTCACTGGCCAATAAATGAATATTACTTACAATAGGGGCCTGCACATGCAGGAAGGACAACTGCCTGAAGCTCACTGCTTAATTACAAAAGGGAAGTCTCACTAACTTACAAAAATGGATTATATAAATCCAATATCATGTACTGCTTCGGTTCAGAATCTGCTATGCCATGTTCAGTACCGATTTAAGCTCATACAACTTCCATAAACCTTATTCCAAAATCTACCTTAATATTCACATCTTCCTATTACATTCCATCTATGCTTATACAAATGATTTACAAGATCTCATACTTATATGAGTCCTATTACAATTCGCCTTGTCGGCTTTACAAAAAGATTTTATAATTAAATACAAAATATAGTAAACAAAATCCTGTTGGCTGGGGTGCCGGTAAACATCTTTGCCGGTACTGGTGCCGGTGCCAGTGCCTATGTCGGTACCATAAGATTGTAAGGTTTCCATCAATGACAATATCTTAAATCACCTACAATTTCTCATTGGAGTGTGCATTTGCCAACATTGTCTTTGGTGGTGATGATGATATGAGCATGAAGTTTGCTGATGATATGCAAAAAGAATTTGAGATGTCTATAATTGGTGAGATGAAATTTTTCTTAGGTTTGTAGATTGCATAGATAGGAAAATGTATCTTTATATCTCAAACTAAGTATGTGAAGGAATTGCTAAAGAAGTTTGGACTAGATGATTGCAAACCGGTTGGAACTCCTATGGTGACTAGTTGTAAATTATCTAAAAATGATGAATCTCCTAAAGCTAATTAGATTTTATACAGATCTATGGCTGGTGGAATGTTATATCTTACTCACACTAGGTCTGACATTATCCATGTTGTGTGTATGGCTACTAGATATCAAGCTGATCTAAAGGATAGTCATGTCACTATTGTTAAAAGAATATTCAGATATATAAAGGGAACTAAGGATTATGGTTTATGGTATCCAAAGAATGATGATTTCATGTTTTGTTCTTACACTGATGCATATTGGGTTGGTGATGTTGATGACCAGAAGAGTACTACTGGTGGATTATTCTTTTTAGGTAAGAAGTTGGTTTCATGGGCTAGCAAGAAACAAGATTCAGTATCTTTCTCTACTGTTGAAGCTGAGTACATTACTACTACTAGTAATTGCACTCAGATAGTTTGGATGTAGAAAATGTTGTAAGATATCAGAGTTATTTATGATGAGCCTACTGTTATATACTATGATAATTCTAGTGCTATAAACATGTCTAAGAATCTGGTGCAACATTTAAAGACTAAGCTTATATTGTTAGGTCTTGGAGACAACTAAAGGGGGGGGGGGTGTGAATCAGTTGTCCAATAAATTCAACCAAAATTAACTTAACTAAAACTTAATGCTTAATACCGATAAACCAAATTTTATGTCGGTAGACAGTTTTATCAGTTAATTGCAGTACCGGTAAAGATTAATGCATGAAATAGAAAGACAACAACATCCACAACACATAACACAAATATTTGTACGTGGAAACCCTGTAAGGGGAAAAACCATGGTGGGAATCCTTACCCACAATCAAATGATACTACTGTAGATAGTATGTGTGTACAATATGGATTCTGCACATGTAGAAAGGCTGGCTTCCTAGAGCTCACTACTCAATCACAAAATGAGAGTCACATTGACCACAATTGGATGGTTAAATCCAATGATAATGTACTGCATAAAATAGCATCTTCATATGCTGGATTCCGTACCAGTTTAGTTCTGATTGCCTTCACAAAAACCTTCCTTCAACCTTCAAATGATGTTTGCATGTATAGCTCTGCTTATTTTCGCATATACCTTATTACAATTCCTTTTCCCAATTGCATATCAATCTCACAAATGAGATCTTATATTTATACCATAACCTAAGACCAATTGAATAGGTCGGCTCACTAAATTATAATAAAATCAATTACAAATAAATCAATATCTGATGCATGATGTCTGCTCAAATGCATTTACAATAATAATAAATCATCTCCATAACGTGTCGTGCTGATCTGGAATAGATATGCCTGCCGGTGCATAACCTGGACCTATTTGTCGGTAACAACAAATATGCAAACCCAAATAAAAAAAAAACAAATCACCAAAACCAAGTGATTGAATAATGTCTTCGACATAACCAGGTAGTCTCCAAGTCATTCCAAGTGCCGATGAACAATATAATCTATCGGTGAACCAAATACCGATGACTGTGCATAAGTCTCTGACTTATCGGTGAACATAAGCAAAGATCTCCAAGTGTTAATAAGTGTTGACAAGTGATGACAGGTGTTGACATCAATGACAAAACCATATCAACATATCCAAAATACCAACATATATCAATCAAATATAATTACTTGAGAGAGCAAGTCAGTGAACAGAAGGTGAAGCTGGAATATGTATCTACAATGGAACAAACTGCTGATATTTTCACTAAGCCTTTTTTTGCAGATATATTTGTCTATTTGAGAGACAAGTTAGGGGCATCCACCCCTCTTGATGAGAATTAGATGCATTGAGTTACATCGAACTGGTGGAATTTAGAGCCTTATTCCTTTATTTGGATTGATGAGTTGGTGTTGCTCCTTTGCTAGAGTAGTCCGTGTTTTAGGGGGAGAGAGTTTGGTTTTCTATTTTGGATATCTTTGGCATTGTTGTCAAAGCGGGAGAGAGATCATGTGAAAAACTACTTTTTCTATCTTGATCTTAGGGGGAGTTTGCTGGTGATATCTTCTTTCTTTGCATTGAAAGTTTTTCACATTCATATGTTGCCATCAATGCCAAAGGGGAAGATTGTTGGATTATTGGGGAGATTATTGGATTTGATTGTTTATTGTTGCTGCTAGAATATGATGTTGCCATTGATGTCAACATATTCCTGTGAGTTAGTCTGGTAAGTTTGAGAAGAGTTTTTTATCTCATTTTGTAGTTTGGTTTTGCTGATCATTATTTTGAAGAATCCAGTATTTCGACCGGTATATTCCGGTGTGATCGGATCTTGTGCTGAGACTTTGGATTATTGTTTAGGATGATCTTGTGTATCTTCATTTCAGATGGTTTGTGATTTGGTGCTCTACAATTTATCTTTCTGAAGTAGTCACCGGTGAGGAGAGACCTCAAGGAGATCAGTCCAGACTAGTTAGCAAGAGTAAACACAATGGAAACACACATATATGATGGAGGAAATACATAACAAATAGTTTTTATTGCATGAAACTTGATTACATCCAACCAGTAAAAACCAGGTTACAACATACCAGCACATAGGCCTTGTAGAATAGGTCACAATCGGGACCTTGAATCAAAAGATCTATCTTCTAGGCACAGTCCATCTATCTGATACTCTGAATGATTCTAATTGATTACATTCTAAAGCATGATTACAAATATATATATATATATTGATCCAAAGGATCCATTTGGCCCAAAAAGGATCAAAACCCAAAGAACAAGACCTAACGTGCAAAATGAACAAGGCTGGCCTCTGCCAAAAGATTCCTCTGGAAAATCCAAAGGAAGAAACGTAGAAGGTCAGCGACACACCAAGAAACATCGAGATCAATGCTCTGCAAGATTCAGAATGGGTTCTAGTAGATCACCAAAATAGGTCTCAAGCAACCGGAACAACCAGTAACAAGAAACTATCATGGAAACCAGTGGCGATATCTTGCCAAAAAGTGATCCAAACGAGATACGGTTTGAAAGAAAGAAAGATGATCAAGTCTTCAAGAATAATCCAATGCCACAAGATTTGATGAGCCAAAACCAGGACAAACAAAAAGGAAAACTAAAACTGCAAACAAAAAACAAAACATAAAGGAAAATGTTTTTTTTTGGTTGACACAAGATTGTTGTGAACCTAGGATTCTCCTCCATCAAACATCTAGGGTTAATGAAAAGTGAGCCTCTCACTTTGCTGGGGTCAAAGGGAAACCAAGGCAGTCTACCTCTTCCTGAGAAATCCAAGATGAATCTTCAATTGGTCTGCTCTTCCACTTCACAAGATATTATTTGTACTCACTGTTCTGGGTACTATGCCCAATCCTACTGTCCAAAATCTCTGCAATCTGATCTTGTTTCTTCCAGGGCAATTATTTCTCCAAGTTTTCAATACTATCCTCACTAAATTATAGTTCATGGTACTCATGAAGATCTACAATGTTGAATATGGGTGAAATACTTAGACTATCTGGTAGCTCCACTTCATATTCATTTCTAGAACTGAACTTTCTCAAAATATTATAGGGTCCAAACTTCTTCATCTGCAACTTATTATAATTTCTCATCGGGAATCTCTCTTTTCTCAAGTATACCATCACTTCATTACCAACTTCAAAATCCTTATGTCTCCTCTTCTCATCCGCCTTCTCCTTATATTTGTTGTTCATGTCTTCCAAATGTTGTTTAACCTAAATATGCAATGCTGCCATGTGATCTGCAAAATATTCTGCTTTTGAACTCTTTCAATCTTCACTGCTAATGTCTCTCAATTCTAATATTCCTCTAGGATGCACTCTGGTAACAATCTCAAAAGGTTTTTTTCTAGTACTTCTATTCACTGAATTGTTATAGGAAACCTCTGCTTGTACAAGGATCAAATCCCAAATTCTGGTTTTATCTCCCACTAAATATCTCAACAAGTTTCCCAAACTCTGGTTAACTACTTTTGTCTATCCATTAGTCCATGGATGAAAAGTAGAACTGAAATTCAAATCTTTCTTAATCGTGTTCCAAAGTGTTCTCCAAAAATAGCCAACAAACTTAGTGTCTTTGTCTGAAACTATGCTCTTAGGTAATACATGCAATCTCACCACTTCCTTGAAAAATAGGTCTGCTACATCCAATGCATCTTATGTCTTCTTAAAAGATATGAAATGAGCCATCTTCAAAAATCTATCCACTACCACAAATATAGAATCATTCCCTCTCGGTGTCTTAGGTAATCCAAGTATTAAATCCATGCTTATATCCTCCCAGGGTCTTACCAGTACTATCAAAGGTTTATACAATCCCACATTCTGACTACTACCTTTTGCAACTTGACAAACTCTACAACTCTATACATATCTCTTAACATCCTTATGAATTTGGGGCCAAAAGCACTACTCACTCACCAATGCAACTATTTTGTCAATGCCAAAATGTCCAACTAAACCTCCACTATGTTTCTTCTTGATTAGGTTCTCTCTCATGGAAATCTTAGCTATGCATAACTGAACTCCCCTGAATAACATCCCATCTTAAATGAAATAATCCAACCATTTTCTCCTATCAACCATAACTAGTTCTCTACATGCTTTCCAAGGTTTTGCAAAATCTGGGTCTTCATCATACAAGGTCTTCAAATCTTCAAAACCTAATACTATCACTCTCATTTCTGTTAGCAAATTCCTTATCCTAGTCAATGCATCAACAACTTTGTTAGATTTCCCACTTCTATGCTTCAACACAAAGGTGTAACTCTGGAAGAATTCTACCTATCTCATATGTGTCTGACAACTTACTCTAACTATTCAAATACTACAAAGCTTGATGATTTGTATACAACACAAACTCCTTAGGAAACAAGTAGTGTCTCCATTTCTTCAAGGCTTGAACTATGGCATAAAATTCTTGATCATACACTGGATATCTCTTCCGGGTATCATTCAATCTCACTAAAATATGCTACTGCTCTCCCTTCTTGACTCAAAACTGCTCCTATTACTATTCCACTTGCATCACAATCCACTTGGAATACCTTATTGAAATCTGGTAAAGCTAACACAGGCTTCTTAGTTACTTTCTACTTCAACAATTCAAGACTTTTGTTTTCTCCGGTGGTCCACTTGAATTCCTTCCGATCTCCTCTCATGGTCTTAGTCATAGGGTTACAAACTGAACTGAAATTTCTGATAAACTTCTGGTAAAAACTAGCATATCCATGAAATGATCTTACCTCTCCAATGCTTTCCGGTGTAGGGAACTCAACAATGGATTTCACTTTCTCAGAGTCCATCTTCAAACCATCCTTAGATATCACAAATCCTAAATAGACTAACTCACCCTTCATGAAAGTACACTTCTTGATATTGATCAACAACTTTTCTTCTCTCAACCTCTGTAAAACTTGTCTTAACTGCAACAAATGCTCCTCTTTTGTTCTGTTGAAAATCAAAATGCCATCCAAATACACAATAACAAACTTACCCAAGAATTTCTTTAATACCTCATTCATCAGCGTCATGAAAGTGCTCGGTGCATTAGTCAATCCAAAAGGCATCACCAACCATTCATATAGTCCTTCATTTGTCTTAAATGTTGTCTTCCACTCATCACCTTCTATGATCCTGATTTGATGATTTCCACTCTTCAAATATCTTTGTAAACTATTTTTCTCCACTCAAACAGTCCATTATGTCATCCATCCTAGGCAAAAGAAACCGGTATTTTATTGTGATCTTGTTTATTGATCTTGAATCGGTACACATCCACCATTCTCCATTCCTCTAAGGTGCTAATGCTGGTACTGTACAAGGGCTCAGACTCTCCCTGATCAAACCTTTTTTCAACAGCTCCTACACTTGTCTATTCAGTTCTTAATTCTTTGCCTATGTCAACTGGTGTGCATCTTTGTTAGGGAAACTAGCTCCAGGAACCAAGTCCATGCAATGACTAATACTTCTAATAGGTGGCAATCCATCTGGTACATTATCTAAAATGATGTCCTCATATTCTATCATAAAATCTTTTATCTCTGTCGGGTGTTCTCCTTCCGATTCCAGTTTCTCAGTCTTCTTAGGAATTAAGGAAAAACAAACATTCTCATGTCTCAGTCCATCCATGAATTTTCTTCCACCTACTAAACAGATTCTGGCATTTGTACAGACTTCACCCTTCAAAGGTTCCTCCAAAGGTAACAAGGTTTGCTTCATCCCATTGGCCACAATAGTGTATGTATTATTCCTCCCATCATGTATTGCCTGTCTATCAAACTGCAAAGGTCTTCCCAACAAAAGATGACAAATATCCATAGGCATAATATCACACAAAACTTTATCATGATAATTCTCAATTTTTAATTTTACCAAACACTATTCACTTACTAACAACTTATGTTCATCCTGAATCCATGTGATTTGATAAGGCTTAGGGTATTTTAATCTCTCCAATTTCAACTTATTCACAATCTTTTCTAAAACAAGATTATTTGAACTACCACTATCAATAACAACTTTACAACACTTACCAGATACCTTACATTTGGTCTTGAACAGGTTCTTCCTCTGCAAGGGTTCTTCATCTCCTCTAGTATGAGACAAAACTCTCCTCATCATCAATAGTTCTCCATCTTCCGGTTTATTGTTTGATTCGATGGGGTTTTCTTCCACCATTGATGCTCTTCCAGTAGCCTCTATCTTCTTACATTCAAATGCACGGTGTCCTTTTCCTCCACACTTAAAGAAAGTTCCTCTAAATGTCCTCTTGTCTTATCTTCCAAAGTTCTCATTCCAGTAACCATCTGTTTCTCTCCTCCGGTAGAAATTTCTATCATCCTTCTGGTATGAATTACCTTCTTTCCTTACTTCCTTGTCCTTATTCTAATCTATACTGGTTCCTCCTCCTCTGGTATATCCTCTTCCTCCTTGAAATCTTCCTCCGGTAAACCTTCCACCTCTACCTCTGTGTCTATACTCAGGTCTTTTATTCAATTTCTCTTAATCCTTTAGCGCATACTAGTAAGCCTCTTTAACACTCTCTAATTTGATCATAATGAGTTGATCTTGTATAGACATATGCAATCCATTCAAATATCTTGCAATTTGTTCAATTTTATCATCAACATGTCTAGATCTGATGTTCAACTTGTAAAATGCTTCCGTGTATTCCTTCACACTAGATTTCTTCTATCTCAGGTTCTACAATTTCTGGAACAAATCCACTTGATAATTCACTGGGACAAACTTTGATTTTAACTTAACAATCATCTGATCCCATGTCTTAATCTTTTCTTTACCTCTTCTTTGTCTATCAACTTGTAAATGGTCCCACCAAAGAGATGCATGACCTTTGAACCAAGTAGAGGCATATTTCACCTTCCTCTCTTCTACAGTGTTTTCAAAATCAAAATACTTCTCCATCTCTGAGATCCAGTCCATTAATTCATTTGAATTGAACTTCCCATCATATTTTAATGGGGTAAACTGAGGTTTAGTGTTCGCCCTACTCAAAACCCTTAAAAAAATTTCTTCATCTAGATCATCTGCCGGTAGGTTTACTTATTGTCTTGGGGCTTCTTCTCCTTCATCTTCACTTACATCTTCAATATGTTGGCCTCTTCTCTGGTCTGTCTCCATAGCTTCTAACTAGGCTTCTATTCCTTGCAACATCTCTATCACAATGGGGTCTGCATTCCCACACACTTTACCATTCCTAGTTCCTCTTCGCACCATAAATTCAAGCTAGTCCTTTGCAATTGTAGGTCGGATCCGCAATCCGCCACCCTACAACAAAATTCAGGACACACAACCTTTGGAATGAAACTTCGCTCTGATACCACTTGAAGTAGTCACCAATGAAGAGGGACCTCAAGGAGATCAGTCTAGACAAATTAGCAAGAGTAAACACAACATAAACACACATATATGATGGGGGAAATTTAGAACAAATAGTTTTTATTGTATGAAACTTGATTACATCCATCCAGTAACAACCAGGTTACAACTTACCGACACATAGGCCTGGTAGAATAGGTCACAACTGGGACCTTGAATCGAAAGATCTATCTTCTAGGCATAGTCTATCTATCTGATACTCTGAATGATTCTAATTGATTACATTATAAAGAATGATTACAAATATATTATAGATCCAAAGGATCCAATCAGCCCAAAATGGATCAAAACCTGAAGAACAAGACCTAACGTGCAAAATGAACAAGGTCGACCTCTGCCAAGAGATTCCTCCAAAAAATCCAAAGGAAGAAACATAGAAGGTTGGCCACACGCTAAGAAACATTGAGATCAATGCTAAAGGCTCCGCAAGCTTAGGAGTGGGTTTCGGTAGATCACTAGAATAGCTCTCAAGCAACCGATAACAAAGGAAAAACTAAGATCAAGAAACTATCATCAAAACCGATGGCAATATCTTGCCAGAAAGTCATCCAAATGAGATGCAGTTTGAAAGCAAGAAAGATGATCAAGTCTTCAAGCAAAATCCAACTCCATAGGATCTGGTGACCCAAAACCAGGACACACAAAAAGGAAAACTGAAACTACAAACAGAAAACAAAACATAAAGGAAAATGTTTTTTTTGGTTGATGCAAGATTGTTGTGAACTGGGGATGCTCCTGCATCACTTTCCTCATGACAATTGCTGATTGGTTGTGTTCTTAATCTTTGAGATGTTGACTGATGAAGATTTGAAAAGAGGTGTTGGTGCAATTGTTCCAGATGATTCTAACGTGCTTGATTGTGTTTCCTAGTCATGTCCTATTTTCTTTGGTGATCTGCATTGATCGTTGTGCAAGTTTTTGATGATTTTTATGAACCGGTGATGATTTTTGTGTTATGTGGTATTTGTGGTGGTGTAGCATGTTGCGGTTGATCTTGGCGTGATTTCTAGGGGATGTAATCATTTGGGAATTTAAATTAGGTCCATGCTATGTAATGTAAATCATAATATTGGCCCGATGGTCAATCCTTGTATCATGCAATGTAATTTTTGTAATTGTGAGTTGAGGGTTGAGGGTTTAGTCAACCTTGTTATCAAGGTTGATGATTTGTATATGTAGTGTCATAAAATTGCGCCCCTACAATTTTAACCATATTTTAGGTCCTCACCCGATGATGACATTCTCCCTTCCTCCTTCAAGACCTGTGGCTTGTCTTGACCTTGTCTGGGCCCCAAAATAGGATAGGATAGGGGCATGGCGCACCTGTATCCACCCTCAGGGCAGCCCTAAGTTTCATCTTCTTGGTCTCCTATGCATAATTTTCCTTTGGGTTTTGTAATTCCACTTTGTCGGCCTTCGGTGGTTGAAAATTAATCCTTCAAGCATGTATAAAAGGGGATTCAATTCCCTCATTTAGGGGGATAAGAGGTATAAGGATAAGATACATGATTTCAAGGTCATCATCAAGCATTCAAGCATTCAAGTCTTCTTCATTCATCCATTGGAGCAAAATTATAATATTCATTTGCAAGCATGTGTGTGTGTTAGGGTTTTGTCATGTTACATGCCATTTCATACAACATTTGTGGTTACATTCAAGAAAAAAATCAATCATCATCAACAAGTTGTAGATCTACAAGGTATACATTTCCATTATTTACATTCAAGCATTTGTAATTACTTTCTTTCAAGGTTGATTCCTCAATCGAGTTTTGACTGAGGCAAACCCCTATCCACAACCATTCTCCCTCTCTTTTTTATGTGTAGGTTGTAGGTGCATAGCTGTAATTGCAGGATTGGGCTTCATTTGCAGAGATGAAAGAACCCTTTTTGTTTTGTGGATTTTGTGGAGGACCATGTACATTCCTGCCACGATCCTGACGACTTTTCTCCAAATTTGCAGGGCAGATCTGTATCAATCTAATTAGCTCAAATCCAAAGTTACAATGCGATCCCAAACTAGTAGCTCCTCATCTCACTAATTTCTTCTCTCTTTTCTGCATAGTCAACAAGTCAACTTTCTCATTTACAAAAGAGGGTAAATCACACTTCAACCCTTGCAATCCACTTGGAATTCACATCCTTGTTTCCCTTGGATTTGGATCTAGTGGATTCAAGCCCCTCTTTTGAATGTAAAGTTCCTTCCAAGTGAAAATCATCTTAGTGGCTTCCTTTCTCTCTCCTAGGTGGGGAGTCACTAGGATCCAATTTTCCACTTTACATTTTCGTGAACCCGACGTCTTACACATTAATTCTGATGTCTCATTCTTAGATCCGATTAATTGCAATTTGACTTTCAAATTTTCATTTTCAAGTTTGATCTATTTGCAAATTTTGGAGGTTAGTTGCATAAAAACCCTAATTTTTCATTTGGCAAAAAATTAAGCTTGTGAGGTGTAAAATTTTAATTGCTTGTTACAAATCTGATTTTTATTTCAAAATTACAACTCAAATCTATCTCTTTATTTTGAAAATTCAGTGGTTAAATCATAAAACCCTAATTTTTAAGATTCTTCTATTTTTGACCTTTGACTGCAAGTTTGACCGATCTAGACATCTCCAAATCGGCTATTTTTTGGATTCCGCATTAAAATCATAATTTCTATCATTCCTGAAAAAATTTCAGAAAAAATTGGTCGGACTGTGTGTGTTCTCGCCACGGTCCTCAACTTTTTTCCTGAAATTTTGGGAGACGGAATTAAGTGTATTTTTCTGCTCAAATCCATAAAATCAGCACACTTTATCAATTTTAACACTCTCTAAGGTCAAACACATTCAGAATTCATCAAATTCAAATCTTAAAATTAATTTTTCATAAAAAGGTCCTAATTTTAGATCTGCTTTTTGAGCAAATTCAGATTTCACTTAAGAGACTTTTAATGGCAATTATTAAATTGGATTTACTTCCTCTTTCGCATGTGATTACATTTCTTTTTCCATATATCTACTACAATCATGTGTCGGATAAGAGTTTCTTCCATTTCCTGTTGCTTCTCTTTCTTCATAGCACTTGGTCATATTGTGTTTCCAAATTATTTTCTTTTCAATTGGATCTCAAAGCTTTCATGTATCATTTATGTTGCATTATGGTGATGTGGTTAACAAAATGCACTTACTATATTAATCACGTTAAAGCTTTTGTAGATCCTTACCCTTGTACCTCTTATAGGATTGTGTAGATAAAATGAGATCTAATGATTTACCCAATGATCTTTCTAAAAGAGAGAAAGCATTGGAAAGTAATATGGATCCATCTTCTTCTTCTATACATACCTTTGAGCAAGGGGGGAAATATGAAAACATCAACATTCTTACATCTTTAGATCCTCCTTATTCTCCTAAGACCTATCTTCAACATCAAAGTCTATGTAGGGAGGATTATGTCGTGCATTTTATTCATGACCTTTCCCCTTGCATAGAAATCACTAAAAATGAGCTTTTAGATGATGAAGATGTTCCTCCCCAATATTCCAAAAAGGATAAGCTTGATAAAGGAAAAGAGATTGTCATTTCAGATTATACTCCTCCTTCATTTATAAATCCTTTTCTGCCTCCGCACACATTAGATTTTAAAGAAATTCATGATACTGTTCCTCCATCTAGTCAACTGCAACATTCTTATAGTCGTGGCTTTGATATAATTACAAAACAAGGTTTTAAAGGACAAGGAATTTGGAAATTTGAGCATGGAATTTGTGTCGCTATAAATCCTCCTACACAAACTAATACAAGAGGTCTAGGAAGTAGTACCCCTCTTTCTATGGACGAATTCCTTAGGCTTCAAAACTTTAAGGATTATCTTCAAAAACAACAAATCAAGAGAGCCCACAAGAATTCTTCTTCTTCAAAGAATCCTTTTTGTTCATTTCATCAGACCCATGATCATAATGCTGATGATTTCCCTAATTTTCAAAACTATATTCAAGATGGCATAGATAGTAGCAAAATTAAAATTTTGGATAATGCAACTTCTTCTTCTAACAAACCCTCTCCTTTATGTCAAGACAATATTTATCATCCTGAAAGATTAGTTGCAAGAATCTATTGGAGATTGAAATATGACAAGAACATTTCCTTTCCTCAAATAAAAATAAAAATGTTAAACACGTGAAAGGTATTGAATATTGCATTTTTCATGATTCATGTTCACATTATATCGGAAAATGTTATGCATTTAAGAAATTTGTCCACCTACAATATGATCTTGCACATATTTGTCTCACAATAGATCTAGTTGTATTTCTTGGTAAAAACATCGTGCCTTAGCACTTCCTTTCTCTTCATGTTTCTCTTAACCCTGTGGCATAATTATCCCATTTCATGGGGGCTCTTTATCATTAGTGGTGGTATTATTTCACTTTAACACACTTTGGGGAAGGAACATGAAGTCCATTTTTATTATTCTTTCTATACATTTATCTCTATCTTAGTGCATTATTCATTATTAGATCTCTTTTCTTGCATATGGTTATTATTATGTGAGCATATATTTGTTCTTTGGTTTTCCTCTTTGCTTGGAGAGGGGCATGTTTAATGAGTACTTTACTTCTTCTCTTTCCTTCATTCTCTTGGAAATCTTACCTCTTCTATGGTTTCGATTATTCACAAGTATGCCTCTTAGCAAGGAATGATCTCTTGAGAAGTATACATCCCTTCCTTAAAAGGATTTATTCCACTAGGACAACATATCTCTTGAAACTAATCACCATCATAAAATGTGTAATGTTTCTCCTTGTTCTCCTCACTTGGGGGGTAAGGATTTTCACTCCTTTCCTTTTCTTTCTTTCTCATTTATCATTATTTCTTTTAGAGTCTGAATTTTTCATATGTGATTATCATTTCTCACAATGGTATGCTTTTATGATTAATCCTCTTTGGGGAATATATGATGATTTTTCTCTCTTTTTTTTTAAGATTACCAATCCTTGAGACATGTATTTTATATTTACTAATGTCTTTTCTTGCATGTGTTCATGTAAGTTCATTGCACATTTGCTTATGTTTAATCTCTCTCTAGTAGGTTGTGCAAGCTCTTCTCATTGTCCCTTAGATTGGGGGGAAATGATCCTTCTCTCTCTTTCTCTAGGGATCCACTTTGCCCTTTTAAGTGGATGGTGTGAGTTATATTACTTGATGTCATTCCTTGTGCACAGTTGTTGGTTTTTGGATCAAGGATTCTCTCTTATACAAGAGGTGTTAGTCCTTGATTGTGACCTCTTTTACACTTTATAATGTACATCTATGATAAATTCAACCATCCCTTTGGGAGATAAAAGTGAGTCATCCCTTATCAAGAATCCCTTTCACTTAGGAGTAGGAGGAAGGATTGCATTCTTGTTCTCTCCTTTTATGTGTTCTAGAAGATGTTATATTTGTCTAAGACAACTCCTCTTGGGGGTAGATATCTTCTGAACAAGGATCTCTTCTCCTCCAAGTATCTCCTTTACACTTATAGCAAGATATCTCTTTTCAACTATCTTACCCTTCCTTGAAGAGTATTCCCTCTCTAGCTTGGATTTATGACATTGTTGCATAGCGGATATCTTCTTCGTGATGAAGGTAGGTATCCTTGTTCTAGTTTCCTTAAGATATCAACATCAACCGATGTTGACATCTTAAGTCGGGGGGGGCACCCATACTACTCCTTTGTACTATACTTATCTCATGCATTGTATAGTGGAACATTCTTGGAACAAGAGGGAAGCCTCTTAGAGAAAGATATCGTCACTTTTCTTGTACAATGAGATATTCTTAGAACTAGAGGGAAGCCTCTTAGAGAAAGATGTTTTCACTTTTCTCTTGTACAGTGGATCATTCTCAGAACAAGAGCATAGACTCTTAGAGTGAGATGTCTTCACTTTTTCTTTTCTTGTACAATGGGTCATTTTCGGAACTAGAGCATGGTCTCTTAGAGCGAGATGACGCCACTTTTCTTTTATGCAGGGTGATTATTCTCGAAACTATAACACAAACACTTAGAGCGGGATGTCATACCTTTCTTGACACTTGTACTATACATTTTATATAGGTTGTAGTGTACTCAGGAATATACTTCTATGAGGCAATCTTCAAACCTCACTTGCACACACACGCATGAGGTTGAGTGGAACTAACGATGTTCTCACTCTCTCTCTTTACATGGATCACCTAGACAGGTTCTAGGGGTGAGATTTTTCATGTCCTCTCCATAGATCACCTAGTTTTAGGGGCGAGACGTCCATTGTTTCTTTCTTCTTCGCCTTTCTTCTCATGGATCACCAAAGTGTGTATTCATGTTCTCTCTCTTCTTCCTCTCATGAACTTATAGTTTTACTATTGATGGTTCATGGATGATCTCATCTTTTCTCTTTTATGTGATCGCTCATGTTTATGTGATGGCACGGGTCTTTGTAGTTTCTCTTCTTGTGTCTTGTTCTTGTCATGTGTATTTTTGTGCTTTGTTTTTGTGTGTCTTGTGCCTTTTTTTCTTTTGTGTTCTCTTGCATATGTTGGTGTGAGTTGAGACCCTAAGATTGGGGGCTTTTTTCTCCTCAATGTTAATGGTGTCTTATACTCCTTGTGGTATTGCTCCACGTCTCTCATCTTCATCTCTCTCTTTCTTCTACTTTATTGGCAGTAGTGGCATAAGCCATACTACCGCTAAGGTGGGGGCTAAATGTCATGTCATAAAATTGCGACCCCTACAATTTTAACCACATTTTAGGTCCTCACTTGGCGACGACATTCTCCCTTCCTCCTTCAAGACCTGTGGCTTTTCTTGACACTGTTTGGGTCCCAAAATAGGGTAGGACAGGGGTGTGGCACCCCTGTACCCCTAGGACAAGGGTGTGGCACCCCTAGCCCCACCCCTTAGGGTTTCCCAAAGTTAGGTCTTCTTGGTCTCCTATGCATAATTTGTGTTCAGGGTTTGTAATTCCTCTTTGTGGACCTTCGGTGGTTGAAAATTAATCTTTGAGGCATGTATAAAAGGGGATTCAATTCCCTCATTTAGAGGGATATGATGTATAAGGATAAGATATAGGATTTCAAGTTCATCATCAAGCATTCAAACATTCAAGTCTTCTTCATTCATCCATTGGAGCAACATTCCAACATTCATTTGCAAGCATGTGTGTGTGTTAGGGTTTTGTCATGTTACGTGCCATTTCATAAAACATTTGTGGTTACATTCAAGAAGCAAAGAAATCATCATCAACAAGCTGCAGATCTACAAGGTATACATTTCCATCATTTACATTCAAGCATTTGCAATTAATTTATTTCAAGGTTGATTCCTCAACTGGGGTTTGACTAAGGAAAACCCCTATCCAAAACCATTCTCCCTCTCTTTTTTGTGTATAGGGTTACAAGTGCACAAATGTAATTGTAGGTTTGGGCTTCATTTGCAAAGACAAAAGAACCCTTTTTGTTTCACGGATTTTGTGGAGGACCATGTACATTCCCACCACGGTCCTGACAAATTTTTGCCAAATTTGCAGGGTAGATCCATATCAATCTAATTAGCTTAGATCTAAAGTTACATTGTGATCCTGATCTAGTAGCTTCTCATCTCACTCATTTCTTCTCTTTTTTGCATAGTCAACAAGTCAACTTACTTATTTACAAAAGAGGGTAAATCACACTTCAATCCTTGCAATCCACTTGGAATTCACATCCTTGTTTCCCTTGGATTTGGATCTAGTGGATTCCAACCCCTATTTTGAATGTAAAGTTCCTTCCAAGTGAAAATCATCCTAGTGGCTTCCTTTCTCTCTCCTAGGAGGGGAGCCACTATGATCCAATTTTCCACTTTACAGTATATATAGGCAAGATGCTAATGTAATTTAGGTATCGGTATTGTGTCTGCATTATCAAAGAGAGGTGATTGTGTGAACAAGAGATATATCATTTGGTGAAGTGTTGTGGTGAGATTGGTGTTGCAGAGCAGACAATTGTGCTTAACCGGAATTGTCATCAAGAATTTATAGATGCTATCATTGTAGTTCATTCCTTTCAGATTGTAGTCTGAATCATATTGTAAGTTAGTGAGATTTCCCTGAGGGTTGTAGCCTTCTGGGCATATATCTTTTAAGTAGTGAGCTCTAGGCAGTGTGCCTGAATGATGTGCATTCCCCATTGTAATATTTTCATATACTACTACAGAGTATCATCTTATTGTGGGTAGGTTCCCACCATGGTTTTTCCCTTGACCATGTTTTCCATGTCAAAATCTTGGTGTTGTGTGTTATACTATTAATTTTCTTATCTATTTGTTGTTGTGGTCTATCAGTTTATGTTTTGAAGTTTAATTTGTTGTGATCCGGTGAAGACTGATTCACCCCACCTGATGCAGGAGCATCCCCGGTTCATGGCAATCTTGCATCAACCAAAAATATTTCTTTTTTGTTTGTTTTATGTTTTGTCGTTTCAACATTTCATTTTGCATTTTCTTACATTGGCTCACCAGATCTTGTGGAGTTGGATTTTTCTTGAGGATATGATCATATTTTATATTCCTAAACTGTAGAGCATTTGGATCATTTTCCAACAAGTTATCGATTCAGGATTCCGAGATAGTTTTCTAACACCAGAATTGTTTGGACCTATTTGCATTGGTGAATATACCAGATCCCTTTTGTAGCATGCAGATCCCTATGCTTTGATTCCAATGTTCCTTGGCATGTGGCCAACCTTCCCTTTGATCCGCACTTCATCCTTTGGATTTTTCAGAGGAATCTCTTTGGTGGAGGGTGACCAATTGGTTTTACACATTTGATCTTGTTCTTCAGAATTTGATCCTTTTGGGGTCGTTCGGATCTCCTTGGATCATATAAATCATTATAATTGAGCATTAGAAGTTAGTCAAAAGAAAATCAGATAATATATAGTAGATAGATCTTAGGTTTGGAGGTCCGAGAGTGACCTGTTCTATAACTAAGCATATTTGTAGTAGGCTAGTGAGCCATATCTTGTAACCTCGATGTTACCGGTTATCTGTAATCTGTTTTCATGATCTAATTCATTCAATTCTGCATTATCTCCATCATAGCCTCTTGTTTCCGTTGTGTTTACTCCTTCTTCCCAGTCTAGATTGATCTCTTTCAGGTCCCTCCTAACTGGTGACTGCACCAAGTGGTATCGAAGCTAGATTTCATTCCGGAGATTGCATTGTCCTGAGAATTTTGTTGTAGGGTGGCAGACCATGGATCCGACCTATAGCTACAAAGGACTAGTGTGAAGATGACATGAAGAGGAAATAGGAATGGTGGAGCACATGGGAATGTAGACCTTTCTACGATGGATATTTTGTGAGGAATTGCAGCCTAGTTGGAAGCCGTTGAGATAATCCAGAGAAGAGGCCGACATATTGAAGATGTGAGCGAAGATGAGGAAGAATAAGCCCCGATAGATTAAGTAGAAAATCCATCAGTGATTGATCCAGATGAAGAAAGGTTATTGAGGGTTTTGTGTAGGGTGAAAACTAAACCATATTTTACCCCACAGGAGTATGATGGAAAGTTGGATTCAGATGAATTGATGGATTGCATCTCAGAGATGGAGAAGTATTTTGACTTTGAGAACACCGGAGAGGAAAGAAAGGTGAAGTATGCCTGTAGCTGGTTGAAAGGTCATGCATCTCTTTGGTGGGAACATTTGTAGGTTGATAGAAAAATAATAGGTAAAGAGAAGATCAAAAAATGGGAGCAGATGGTTGCCAATTTAAAATAAAAATTTGTGCCAACTAATTATCAAGTGAACTTGTTCTGGAAGTTGCAGAACTTGAAGTAGAAGGAATCTAGTATGAAGCAGTATACCAAAGCATTCTACAAGTTGATGAATCAATGATGAACAATTAGTACCAAACCGGTATTTAGAGGGGGGGTGAATCAGTTCTGACAAAAACACTTTTCCTTGAACCGGTTTGACTGAAAACACTGCACTTGACTGGCAAGCAATAACACCGGTCTCAACTAGATTACTACTGGTTAATACAGTAAGAATGTGAAACACATAAACCAGTAAGTCTTAGGTTTCCACACAATCTAACATCTTATTTCCACTTCACCCATATGCATACACTAGTAATACATCAACATAAATGTAAAGACTTATTGGTTCAACATGCTTTACCGCTTAACAGAGAATAACAAAGCTCATCACATGAAAAGCATCACACATAGCACACATATTTTTCATGTGGAAACCCAACTGGGAAAAACCATGGTGGGGATGAATACCCACAAGCTATTCTTTAAACCCTTTTGAAGTCCATTTTGTTAGGAGCCTAGTCTAGTTAAAGACTTTACAATAGGTTTTGTTAGGTACCGATCCTGCTAGGGATCACCCAGTTAAGGGTTAAACCCTATTAAAGGTTACCTTGTTAGAGGATTTTAAGAACTCAATGATTTTGAGTCACCTTGTTAAAGGATTTACAACAAGCCGATTAAAGCTACCCTATTAAGGGATTTTCCAACTGTTGAAGTAGTTAGAGGTCAACAGGTATTACGATGATCTGGTAACAACACTCAATGCCAATGCAGATCCGCTTTAGTTCCTTCCTTCTGTAATCACACTTTGCAGGTATCTATTCTCTTAACTAGTCTGGCAAGAATCATGTATCTTTGCAATTGGATACACACACAACATTTACCAACAACCTCAACATGAAAATCAACATTGAACTTATAGGAAATAGATAGGTCGGTAACATAAACCCTAAACCCTAAACATTTAGGTTAAGCAATTCAGTCGGTTCAATCCTAACCGTTGAACATATTGCATTGATTACAACAGTCTTGAACAGATCTCAAGATGTTCTCCAACATTCTTTCTTCACCACTTCTTGGAGGCTGATAACCCATCACGCATCCTCCACCATTTACAAAGACTTCGCACATTCCCGAGGTAGATAGGATCAATCTCCTTCATGCAAGATCCTTCACGCGCACAAGGCTGGCATGGCAACACAATCTGTTCTTCATTACAATGCTAACTCATCACATGATGCCATCGGTTGAATCACATAGGCTTGGAATACTTCAACTGGAAACCTTGAAGCTAAGACTACCAACCGATAGTCATACCATATGAAACCTTGATACAAAACATTCCATATACCGGTTCACATTCCAACATACTAGTTCACTTGGATAGACATACCGCTTCACTTTTTCATATATACCGGTTCACAACATCATACCGGTTCTCTTGCATCACATATACTGGTTCACAACATCATACCGGTTCTCTTGCAAGTTGCTTACTTCAATATACTGGTTCACTCTTCAACATATTAACATCAATGACAACATACAATATCATCATGTCATCAAACTCTGCACATATGCCAACACAAGCTGAATATCAAATCCAGACATGTAGATGATGAGGCTGAACAAGTTGTTATATATTTGAATGGAATACAGATGCCTATACAAGATGAACTCATTTTGATCAAGTTGTAGAGTGTTGAAGAAGCATACCAGTATGCCTTGAAAGAAGAAGAGAAATTGAACAAAAGACATGAGCAGAGACATCGAGGTAGAGGTGGAAGGTTTTCCAGAGGAATATTTCAAGGAGGAAGAGGAACCTGTATGGATTAGAACAAGGATAAGGAAGTAAGCAAAGAAGGTAATTCATACTAGAAGGATGACAAAAATTTCTACTGGAGGAGAGAACCTGATGGCTATCAGAATGAGGGTTTTGGAAAAGATGATAGAAGACAAGACAAGAGAGTGTTTAGAGGAACTTTATTTAAGTGTGGAGGAGAAGGACATTGTGCTTTCGAATGTAAGAAGACAAAGAACACTGGGAGACAACATTGGTAGAAGAAAGTCCCATTGGATCAGCTAACAAACTGAAAGGTGGATAATTGTTGATGATGAGGAGAGATTTGTGTCATATCAGAGAAGATGAGGAGCCCTTGCAGGGAAGAAATTTGTTAAAGACTAGATGTAAGGCATCCGGTAAGTGCTGTAAAGTTGTTATTGATAGTGGTAGTTTAGATAATCTTCTTTCAGAACAAATGGTGAATAAGTTGAAGTTGGAAATATTGAAACACCCTAAGCCTTATCAAATAGCATGGATTCAGGATGATCATAAGCTGTTAGTAAGTGAGCAATGTTTGGTGAAATTGGAAATTATCATGATGAAGTCTTGTGTGATATTATGCCTATGGATATTTGTCACCTTTTACTCGGTAGACCTTGGCAGTTTGATAGACAGGTAATACATGATGGGATAAAGAACATATACACTATTGTAATAAATGAGATGAAACAAACCTTGTTACCCTTGGAGGAAGCCCTGAAGAGTGAAATCTATACGAATGCTAGAATCTGTTTAGAAGATGGAAGGAAATTCTTGGATGGAATGAGACATGAGAATGTATGTTTTGCCTTAGTTCCAAAGAAGACTGAGAACCTAGAGCATGAAGAACAACTAGAAGAGATAAATAAGTTACTGATAGAGTATGAATACATCATTTCAGATAATGTTCCTGATGGATTACCACCTATGAGGAGTATCAGACATTACATGGACCTGATTCCCATAGCTAGTTTGCCTAACAAAGTTGCACACTGGTTGGCACTGATAGAGAATGAAGAATTAAATATACAAGTGAAGGAATTGTTGAAGAAAGGTTTGATCAGAGAAAGTCTGAGTCCTTGTGCAGTACCAACAGTATTAGCACCTAAGAAGAATGGAGAATGGAGGATGTGTAACGATTCTAGAGCAATAAACAAGATCACAGTGAAGTACTAGTTTCCTTTACCTAGGATGGATGACATAATGGAGTGTTTGAGTGGAGCCAAATAATACACAAATATATACTTGAAGAGTGGATATATCATCATATCCGAATCAAAGAAGGAAATGAGTGGCAAACTGATGGGGTTCACCTAGCTTGCTCACACTTCACCTAGTTGGTGTTGCTCAATTCCACCAACTCTCCAGACCTAGTTGCACTCTAAGATGTCCAAGTCCTTCTAAATCTCTTCTAGGGATTTCTTCTTATCCATTTCAAGGTGTTTTCTTCAAGTTTTTTAACTAGGAACCCTACCAATTCACAATGTTTCCCACGTGCTCATCATGGCTGTCTTGGCTTCAACTTGTCAATTTGACCTTCTACTGTTGTGAGTTGATGCAGAGGTGTGGAGGTGGCTTATAACATGTTTTTAATACCTTTTGGGTCCATTTTAGGTTTGCAATCATTGGCTTTCTTACCGATTTCGCTATTTTTCCTAGAAAAGGGCTACAAGGAATTAGCCCTATTAGGCCTCCAAAATCCGGTTTTCTAGGGCTTGAGAGAAAATGGTCCAAAAGACCCTACAAAAAGTTTGTATTTTCTTCAATGATACACCTAACCTAAAGTGATTTTTGTGGTTTTGGTTCCTTATCTCACCATACAATTCCCTAACCCAAAAATGAGGGTTTTGAAGGGTTTCTAGGCCTTCTAACCAACACTGACTGGTCAAGTTTGTGTTTGAGAAACAAATAGTATTTTCAAGGCTTCCCCTTGCATTGGAAACTCTGTACTAACTTCATGGACCCCTCCAAAATTTTATATTGTGATTTTGCATTCACCCCTGCATTTTGCACACCAAATTCACCCTGTCTCCTCTAGCCGGGTTACTCATGGACTCGCCTAGAACAAGGTGACAGTCATATCAAGATTTATCTCCAACACTTGTCCCTACATATATACACTATAAAAGTGGTTTCCTTCCATGTCCCAAGAGGCCATGATGGTAGCACAGAGGGAATTCATGGGGCAACCATTTTACACAAAAGAGCTATTTACAAGCCAAAACTAGTTGTTTGCAAACCAAACCAAGAAAACACCAACACACACTACCTAGAAAGATTGAAATGAATTAAAAGACTCTAAAATACACCAAATAAACTCAATCCATTATTGGATCTATGGATTCAATCCATTTTTATTCACAATATGAGCAAAATAAGCCAAAATGATGTCAAATAGTCCGAAAATGAGTAGTTTCAGATTGTTGATCTTACAAAAACAAAACTCCAACCTTGGTAACCATGCAAGAGAAGTTTTTTATATTCTTCCCCACATGTGGAGGAATACTAGGGCATTGGGATATCCCTAACTCCATCGCTAAGCATTTTAGGACAAAAATTGTCATGACAACTTTCAAAAATTGTCATGACAACTTTCAAAAGTTGTCATGACAACTTTTTGCAACTTTGCACTTTTTGCACTTTTTGCTTTCCTAATCTATGAAACCTATTCTAAGTCATTAATCATGACTTTTCAAGAATTCCTAAGACTATTTTAACCCTCCCTAATTCTTATACCAAATTTTGATACTTTTGACCATCAAGAAGGTCAATTACCTACTCAAACCACTACCTATGCACAAAATGAAAACCTAGGAAGCAACTAACTCTACTAGGCCTATATTAGACTCAAAACACTCACTCTTGGACCCTCCTAGAGTCCTTATTTAATAACTGACTTGGCTAGGGTCAGTACAAGCCAAAATTGAGAAAATCCTATAAGCCTAAGTCCTAGGTGCTCCTGCACCACAAACAACGTTCAAGACAAATGAAGGATTGTATGAATGGTTGGTGATTCCTTTTGGGTTGACTAATGCACCTAGTACTATCATGAGGTTGATGAATGAGGTATTGAAGAAATTATTTGGTAAGTTTGTTATTGTATATTTGGATGACATTCTGATTTTCAGTAAGACAAAAGAGGAGCATTTATTGCATTTAAAACAAGTTTCGCAAAGGTTGATAGAAGAAAAGTTGTTGATAAACCTTAAGAAGTGTACTTTCATGAAGGAAGAGTTAGTCTATTTAGGATTTGTGATATTTGCGAATGGATTGAAGATGGACCCTGAGAAAGTAAAAGCAATTGTTGAATGGCCTACATCAGAAAGCATTGGAGACGTAAGATCATTTCATGGATTGGCTAGTTTCTATCAAAAGTTTATTAGAAATTTCAGCTCAGTTTGCAACCCCATGACTAAGACAATGAGGGGAGATAGAAGGAATTCAAGTGGACAACCGGATCAAACCAAATTTTTGAATTGCTAAAGCAGAAAGTGACTGAGCAGTCTGTGTTAGCTTTACTGGATTTCAACAAAGCGGAACTGCAATTGGAGCCCTATTGAGTCAAGAAGGGAGAGCTCAATAGCTTATTTCAGTGAGAAGTTGAATGATGCCAGGAGGAGATATTAAGTGTATGATCGGGAATTTTATGCCATAGTTCAAGCCCTGAAGAAATGGAGACATTACCTATTGCGTAAGGAGTTTGTATTATATGCTGATCATCAAGCCTTATGGTATTTGAAAAATCAAAGTAAGTTGAATAAGAGACATATGCAATGGGTAGAGTTTTTGTAGATTTACACCTTTGTGTTGAAGAATAGAAGTGGGAAATCTAACAAAGTGGCTGATATATTGAGTAGGAGGAATTTGTTGACAGAGATGAGAGTGATAGTATTCAAATTTGAGGAGTTGAAGACCTTGTATGATGATGACCCATATTTTGCAAAACCTTGGAAAGCATGTAGAGAACCGGTTATGGTAGATAGAAGCAACTTGTTGGATTACTTCATTCAAGATGTGCTGTTATTCAAACGAGTTCAATTGTGCGTACCTAAGAGTTCTATGAGCGAGAATCTGATAAAGGAGAAGCATAGTGAAGGATTAGACAAACACTTTGGTGTTGATAAGATAGTAGCATTGGTGAGTGAGAGTTAACTTTGGCCTCAGATTCATAAGGATGTTAGGAAATTTGTGCAGAGTTGTAGAGTTTGTCAAGTTGCAAAAGGCAGTAGTTAGAACGTGGGATTGTATAAGCCTTTGATAGTACTAGAGAGACCTTAGGAGGATATAAGAATGTATTTCATACTTGGATTGCCTAAGACACGGGGAGGGAATGATTCTATATTTGTGGTGGTAGTGGACATATTCTCGAAGGTGGATCATTTCGTACCTTGTAAGAAAACATCAGACGCAGTGCATATAGCTGACCTATTTTTCAAGGAAGTGGTAAGGTTGCATGGATTACCTAAGAGCATAGTTTCAGATAGAGATAGTAAGTTTGTTGGTTATTTTTGGAGATCACTTTGGAAGAAGATGAAGACAGATTTGAAGTTCAGTTCTAGTTCTCACCCATAGACTAATGGACAAACAGAGGTAGTAAACAGGAGGTTGGGAAATTTGTTGAGATGCTTGGTTGGAGAGAAAACCGGAAGTTGGGATTTGATTATTGAACAAGAAGATATTGCCTACAATAATTCAGTGAACAGGAGTACCGGAAGAACACCTTTTGAGACTGTTATAGGAGCACACCCTAGAGGTATATCAGAATTAAGAGATGTCATTAATGAAGACAAGAAGAGTGCAAAGGTAGAAGAATTTACAGATCACATGAAGGCCTTGCATATTTAGGTTAAGAAGCATTTGGAGGAGATGCACATAAAGTATAAGGAGAAACAGGTGAGAAGAGAAGACATAAAAAATTTGAGGTTGGTGATGAAGTGATGGTATATCTGAGAAAAGAGAGATTTCTAGTTTGAACCTATAATAAGTTGTAGATGAGGAAGTATGGACCTTGTAAGATCTCGAGGAATTTCAATTTCATAAATGCATATGAGGTGGAGTTACCAGATAGTTTGAGTATTTCACCTATATTCAACATTGCAGATCTACATTAGTATCATGAATTAAAATTTAGTGAGGACAATATTGTAGAGTTGGAAAAATAGTTGCCCAGGTGGAAGGAGCCAGATCAAATTGAAGATATTTTGGATAGTAGGATTGGGCGTAGCACCTGGAGTAGACAATATAAGGAGTATCTTGTAAAATGGAAGGACATACCAGTTAAAGATTCATCTTGGATTTCTCAGGCAAAGGTAGACTGCCTTGGTTTTCCTTTGACCCTAACAAATTAAGAGACTCACTTTTTCAACAACCCTAGATGTTTGATGTAGGAGCATCCCTAGTTCATGGCAATCTTGCATCAGCCAAAAATATTTCTTTTCTGTTTGTTTTATGTTTTGTAGTTTCAGCATTTCATTCTGCATTTTCTTGCATTGGCTCACCAAATCTTGTGGAGTTGGACTTTTCTTGAGGACATGATCATATTCCTTATTCCTAAACTAGGGAGCATTTGGATCCTTTTTTGGCAAGTTATCGATTCCAGATTCTAAGACAATTTTCTGGTACTGGAACCGTTTGGACCTACTTGCATTAGTGAATCTACCTAATCGCTTTCGTAGCTTGCAGAGCCCTATGCTTTGATTCCAATGTTTCTTGGCATGTGGTTAACCTTCCCTTTGATCTGCACTTCATCTTTTGGATTTTTTGGAGGAATCTCTTTGGTGGAGGATGACCTGTTGGTTTTACACGTTTGATCTTGTTCTTTGGCATTTGATCTTTTTCGAGCCGACCGGATCCCCTTGGATTGTATAAATCATTGTAATTGAGCATTAGAATTCAGTCATAAGGAAATCAGATAGAATATAGTAGATAGATATTAGGTTTGGAGGTCTGGGAGTGACCTAAGCTGTAATTAAGCATGTTTATAGAAGGCCAGTGAGCTAGATCTTGTAACCCAGATGTTACCGGTTATCTGTAATCAGTTTTCATGATCTAATTCATTCAGTTCTGTATTGCCTCCATCATAGCCTCTTGTTTCCGTTGTGTTTACTCTTTATAATCGGTACAGATTGATCTCTTTGAAGTCCCTCCTAACCAGTGACTACACCACCCCCCTCTCAGTCTTCCTTCTTGATTGCTGCTAATAGATCTTGCCTCACTCGAATCCCCGTTTTGGTGTTTCCACCCCACAGACAACCCAAATAATAGAAACCATGAAATGAAATGATAAAGATAATAGAGATATGATAATAGATTGAGATGAATGAATGAAAATATACAAACAAATCAAGGAAAGGTAAGTAAAATCCCCTTCTAAGACTTGTGAAGATGGCACTATGAGTTGTTTGAGAGGTTGCAACAATGGTGGTCTCATGAAAAACATGTGAATGTTGCCCAAGAAGATTGCTAAAATTTCCAACCTACAAGAATTGATCAAAATACCAAAAGAATCCTCCATAATTCCTTCAAACAAGAGAGATATAGCTTTTGGGAGAAAAAATAACGTTGGTGGGCACATGCAAAGGTGTTATGATTCCTTCTAGGTGCAGGTGTAACACTCAAATTTTTGCCATCTGTGGACTATCAGATTCACGAGACTCTAGTACGTCTCTACGTCGTGCTAATGTCTCAAGGGTGACAGGTTGATAGAGTTGGTAGTATTTCAATCTAGAGTTGACAAAGCGATCTAGGTTGGCAAGGAGACAAAAAGAATAATACATGACCTCTGATCACATGGAGGAAGGCACCATTTGTTGCACTAAATTATACAAGGTGTGATTTTTTATATTACATTTTTCCCCCACTTTAAGGAGCATGTCTTTATTGACAGATGCGAAGTTAAAGTACAGGAAAATAAATAAAGAGTCATGTCAGGGAGGCATAATTTTGTTGATCAAATGAGGTTGCCCGCAATGAGATGAAGTTGAAGCTTAAAATCTAGATATTGATAATTGATACATCACAAACATGCTAGTTGTAGACTAACATGTGAGATGACAAAATAAGGATAGATTGAGATGGATGATAGATAATATTTTAACACATAAACAAGCTTAGCATTAATTGTAATATGTGCCAAACACAAAGAAGTACATTTTTGGGTTACTAACCCGAAATGCATGAACATGTGTATTTTGGGTTTGTATCCCTAAAATTCACTTAGTCATAAAACAAGTGCAAAATTAGGCTTTAACCCCAAAAATACACAAGGAAAATAATATCTCCCACAAAGAGACCTTATCAATCTTTTATATCGATGACTTGAGACGTCAAATTGAGATGATTTCTCAAGGACCAAAACGTGAATGAGGAAAATTAAAATTTACCTTGATCAATGTACTTAGAGATTGTAGGCTACTAATTGGGAAAAAATTGTAGGGGTTATCCCATGTTTACACCAAAGTTGAAAATAGGGATAACACAAACAAATCATATTTAGTAAATTCCATTATGATTGCCTAAAATCAAATAAAAAAAAATACAAGTTAAAAATTATGGAACCCACAAGCTAAATAAATTAAGGTTTTTATGAAATCAACTACTAAATTTATATAAATATGATCTATGAGTGCAAAATTTATTTTTAAAATGCCTAAAAATCATAACTGAGGCCACACATTAGAAATAAGTATGTAAGGAGTTGATTTCACCAAATTGTAATGGTGTAAATTTGGAGTTAGGGTTTCAACAAGTAAAATCACTAACTAACCAAATTAACCATACACTGAAAGGATGTAAATCTAATAGACCTAGCCATAATTTGATTAGAAAAGGGTATGAGAATACTGATTAGTTTTGCCACTTTTGGGGGGTGCGAGTCTCCTTCTTTCTAAGTTGAATTGTAATGTAATTGTGAAATAAGGGTAAAAGTTAAATGAGGGATAATTGAAGTGACCCTATAAAAAAATTAAGATATAGATGTCCCACAAAGCCACCAACTGATTTGTGCAAAAAATAAGATGGTTAGAACCTGTTCTTAGAAGTTCGGCTTGATTTTTTGGGACTAAGTAGAACAAATCTACCCTGGTCCTCTGAATTTTCCATCGTCAAAACCTAAACCTCTTTTTTATTATCGACACTGTCATATTTCCTAAGTAAAACTCCTACACCTATTCCTACACACAAAAAGAAAGGGAAATATGTTGGGGATAGGGGTTTTCCTTATGTCAAACCTTAATTTTAGAATTACCATGAATGAAATAATACAAATATTGAAATAAATGTTACAGAGATATACCTCAGTTTTGCAATTGTTGATGATGATGCAATTATCTTTTAATGCAATAAAAATTGTTGAATGTAATGGCTTGACAAGCACATGGATATGAAAAACCCTAATCACATACACATGCTGGATGAACACTGATGTAACTTTTCTCTATGCTTGAATAATGAATATGCAACCTTGAATCTCTAAAGATGCTTGATGATGAATGCTTCATAAATGCACAAATAACTGGGATGAATTCTTAGATATAAAATGAATTGATATGATGTCTTTGAATAGGTTCCCTAGGTAAATTACCGATTAGGCCAACCTCCTATGGTCATGTGTAGCCCCAAGAATCAAATGTTATTGGGAAGACACATAACTTGCCCCATTTCAAATTGGGGCCCTTTTGAGAGGGACCAAGGTGTTTTGGCGTGCCTTGGCCTTTCTAAAAAAAGGACCAAAATAAGTAGCTAGAGGGGAGGGTATCCCATAGTAGGACCCACCGAAGGGTGTACATGATATCAAAGTTAGATCATAGGGTTATATTGGACCTAGAGAGGGGAAGAGGATAGGAGACACTAAAGTGGGAGCACAAACATGAGGTATAAATTAGACCAGTGATAATTTATGATGCTACACATACCTATAATTCCTTGAGGAGAAAAGATGTCTTGGCTTGGAGTCCTAATTCTGAGAAATTTTATTTAGCAGCCAGTGGGTATCAGGAATTAGATAGACTAAAGCATGGGATTGATGAATTCCTTAGGTGGAAGTGTCTATGGAATAAGTTTTCTTGGCCTAAGTGCATTTTTTTCCTTTGAATCATCACTTGCAATAGTTGTCTCACTTGGAGAATTTGAGGAAGATAGTATTCTAGGGGCCTTCTATCTGTATCCTCAATGGTAATGGCAAGGGAACCTCTCCCCATTTTTTTTCTGGTGCTCTTTCTCTAGAGCTATTTGACATATTTTGGGTGGTGTAAAGAAATAGGCTTGTTTTCATGCTCCCTCTTTCCATTAGTTCTGGACTAGTATGGGGAGGCCTCCTATTAAGGCATTTTTTCTTTAGGTAGCCTATAGTATTGGACCCTCTTACATCCTTTTGTAGATTTGGCTAGAAGAGAACCACAATATTTTTTAGGATAAGAATTTGGTGGTTCAATAAGTTTGGCAAAGAATTGTTGGTATGATTCAAGAATATATTCAAGGAAAAATGAGATAGACATGTCCTGTAGGGAAAATCCTGGGCACACCAAAGTTGGAGGTGTTGGAAGGGATTGTTCGGATATTTTCCTCTTCCACTTTTCCATCTATAAGTATTTTCATACCAATATTCTGATGGAAGGATTGTCTATTCTTACTACCATGGAAAGATATTGCAAGCTTGAGTGTCATAAAGTTATTTGTGAGATAAATTTACACATTCTAGTTGAAATTTGTTGACTAAGAATAATAGTTGTGATTGGAGTTAGCCATTAGTGTTTAAGCTTAAGTAGATTCATCAATCAAACAGATCTCTAGACTTCATTTTCTTCATTGACATCCCAAGGGAGAGGAATGGGATAGTTGATTATTTGGAAAGATGGGCCTCTAAGCATATGGGTAATTAGAATGTTGATGGATGAGAAAATATTTCCATGGTGTGTTTCCAACTATTAAATGGTTTGATTTTGGTGGATGTGCATTGTTAGAGTTTGTTGATTTGGTTAGGTTGAGACTTGGCTCTATTTTGGTGTTTCCAGTTTGTTGTGGTTGGCCCTGAGTGGTTGGGGGTGTTTCTTTCCTATAATTTGTGTTCTTATGATTAAATAAAATTTTACCCTTCTTTAAATAAAATATATTTTACAATTTTACTCTTTTTTACACATATTTATAATTATAAAGAGATAATGAAAACGGTTTAGATTGTAAGGAATATAATTATATTGTTATCTATTTTTAATTCCAACTTTTTTCTAATTATATACGTGCTAAATTTTTCATGGTTAGTATTATGAGATGCTAATTTACACCAAAAAAAAATGGAGCAATGATAGAATACAATGATAATAATTGTTAATTTAATATTCAGCGTTTAGATTTTAAATATTTTTAACTATAACATTAAGCTTTCTTCATTGCACATTAAGACAATTTTTAATAACAAATAATAATGAGATAATAGTCATATGTAATATAGAAAATATTATGCAGAAATATCCTCTAATTCATGCACAACGTTGAGAAAGACATTCAACTACCTTCAAAAAAATATAATTATGACCTCCAAAATATAAAATATGATCAAAAGATATTTTCAAACTAAGATCTAATTTTTATTTTCTTAATTATTCTACCTTCCTTTCTTTCTTCTTTTATTAAAAGATATTTAAATTCTAGTGAAATAATATACAACTAAAAAGTCATGCCCTTAAAATCTACTCACTTGCTATTGAGTGATCCTTGTTAATTATTAGCTAATGGGAAGGGCAGAAATAGACTTTGGCTTTTGTTTTCTCTTCTTCAATATGTACAATCATAAAAGTGTTAGTATTATTTTAGAAAATATTGAGATTTGTTAATTTATTTTGTTATGGTAGGTTGAGAAATTTTATCTATTTAATTTTATCATATTTTTGTATAATTTATATTTTTCTTAAGATATTAATTAAAAGGTATAAATTTTTAAAATATCATAAAAACTTTATATAATAAGTTGAGGTGATCCAGATTCTAGAGATGTCTTGTACTTTGTAGTCATTTATATTCAATCATGATCTTATCATTTTATTAGTTCATGTATGAATGCAAAACTCTAATAAACTAATTAAGTAAACATAGAATTAACATATTTTGATTTATTTTTGGAAAGTCAAATTTCATCTTATTTTTATTCAAATTTAAATAATTAAATTATAAATTATTTAATTGATTAATTTACATAAATAGTATTATTATTTTGTGGTGAAAACAAATAAAAGTGCACAAAATTATTAAAAACTTTCATTATTTTGTAAGATCCCTAGAATCATTTAGAAGTAGGTCAATTTATTGTTGTTTTTGCTTATGTCGAGCAACTCTAATGGTTGAATAATTACAAAGTGCATGTAAAGTAAAAAATTATTCATAAGACTTTGTAATGCGTGCATATCCTCTTATATAGAAGGTATGCTAGGAAATTTAAGTCAAACTACACAAATTATATTTTTTTCTTGAATAAAAGAGCACTTTGTCTCATGTAGCTTTCAATTTCAAATTTAATTGGTTATCAAGTGGTGAATATTACCAATAAAAGTAAGGGTAACAAATATTATCAATAAAAGTAGGGGTCACAAATCATAGTTCTAAGACACGTGTTATCCTTGAGATCCACATCCTCATTTTGGTAGTTTGCAAAAAGGTTTGTATTATCTTGACCTCGATTCTATTGCATACCCAGTGCCTCATCCATTCAATAGTGTCAAATTAAAATAATCATTTTTGACAATAACATAAAAATATAACTAGTGATCTTTATACCATCATCTCATTACAATAATGAGATCTCTCATGAACATGCTTCTTAATGCTAAAATGCAATACAATAAACTCTTAACATTCAGTTGAAAGAAAAATTTAACATGTCCCTTGAACATGATCTATCAACCAAAGGCTTGTTACCACAAATATGCAACATGAACCATAAGAATCTTTGATTGTTCTGATGCAAATGAAGACTGCATACATTTAGGAGATATCACAACATGCTTTTAACTCCTCAACTACAAACTAGCTTCTTTGTTGTTATCACAAGTCTGATTACAACATTTTGAGACTAAAATTTCAGAGAAAACTAAGTCTTGAGCTATTTTGTACAAACAATTACAATGCTAAAACTGGAGAATGGAACCCGAGAAAGAAGAAGAATATAAAGGCAAGAAAGAGAACCCTAGAGTTGACATGCTGATGACACCTGTCCCTCTCCAAAAACTTGATTTTCTGCTTTGATTTTTTCATCAATTGATTTTTCTCATGAGAAACATCTCACTTGAAAATAATATTCATTTTTCTACAATATTATATCCTGGATGCAAGTAATTCCTCTTTCACTTATTTGACTTTTCACATGCCCAAATTGTTATTTTTATAAAATATCTCCACTCCTTGGTAAATTTTTTTACCTTATAACTTCTTTAACAATGATATCTACGTATTTACATAAAACCATATAGTGATTTTATATAAAAACCTTTTACTGCATTACTTAGTTGACATTTCCTGTAAGAATATTTTACATAGTGAAAATCAATCTTGCTACTACAAGATATTTTTTCATTTGACATTTGGCATTTTTGTGAGGAAATAATCATCTCTTTTCCTTTCAAACTTTGGCAAATAATTTTACTTGAGTGAAAAATTAAAAAATGCATTTACATAAAAAATGAGAGTGGTACTTGGAGTGGATTTAATGCACCTCTAGCTACTGCCAACGAACAGTTTTTAACAATTTGGTTTCGAAGAACGCATTTACCAAGAATCTCCTTCCCCAATCTCGACACTTTCTGCTTCCATCTACCCATTTCTGATATTATCTCTAATTCACTGTAAAAACCTCATTTTAGGTCGATCTCAACATAGATGTTGGCCACATCCCCTTTGAGGCCATTCAGGAATTACTATTCGATTCCCACTAAAGATCCTAATGCATCACCTATCTTCAAAAGAGCCTCCGAACACCAAAAATCTGATGGAAGACCAAATAGAGAAAGCCATACTGGAGATTTCTGAAATCTGTGATTCACCAGATCAAAGCCTGGTTTCCAGTCCAAGAAGTGAAAAGTCGAGCCTTGAAAAAATAGTGGGCTACCATTGATGATTTTATTTTTCAAAGTAGAGTTCGTACACTATAAAAAGAAAAAGTCATTCTACAATGGTCTGACTGAGATCATTGCTGGAAAAGAAGAAGTCCACCAGGACATGATCTCTTTGCTATTCTCTCTGCAGCCGCAACATTGTGAAAAAAAGGCATTTTCCTTAAAGTGAGCAATTATAAGATTTAGAGAATCTGAAGGTAGCACAAAAAGCTTACTCCCCATGCCTTTTCTATTCCATTTTTGGGGTTTACAGTCAAACGGATCAAGTAATGATGGCCTCAATCCACATAGGGAGGTCAAGGATTTGGTGAACCTAACAGATCCACTAGTTTTAGATGTTGTTCTTGCAACTAAGGATATTACTCTGCAAATGGAAAACAGGGGTTTGGCTTTTCCAACCGTTTCTCTTGTTCCTGTAGTCTCCCTCCATCTTCATACTCCAATTTTCTCTTGGCCCTCAGATGACAAGTTAGGAAATCTGATTCAGTCTCTTTCAGGTGTGGGATCTCTATCTCCCCCCCTCCTTCCTTCAAGTTGTTCCCCTCTCATCTTGTCTCTGAATGTTAAGATCCAACCTAATAAAACTAGAAGGAGCCTATTTGGTCAAAAGAAAACCACTTCTCTGAGTAGAGGTGCCTTCAATATTTTCTCCCAGAATCCTATTAAGGCCTTAAAAAGGAATAATAAACTCATGCGCAAGCAATTTAGGGGTGCTCCAACACTTATAGAGTCAAGAAAAGGTAAACCTATGCATCTAGCTAATATCTTACAGGAGGAGGATATTATAGAAAATGATATTAAAGCTGACATGGAGGTGCAAGATGACCCTCACCTATCTGAAGGAGAGTTACCCCCTCCTACAGAGCCTTTATCAACAAAGCATTGCTTCAATCTTTCGATAGAGATCCCTTATCCACTCTTGTTATCACCTTCATTGATTCCACAAGGTCTAGAAATGACTATGGATCAAAACACCTAGAAACTCTTTTAGGAATACATGAAAGAAGATGAAGATTTAGATTTAGTTCTAGATATCCCCCTAGCGGTAATGTATTCACAGATCAAGGAAAAAAGGAAACTAGGTCTGCATCAGAATCAAGAGGGAAAGGAGAAACCTGATTTTGGATCCTCCCCTCCTAAGAAGGGTCACACATCTTTGATTGAAGCTAGCTCTCAAGATGGGGAAGCGGAGAACCAATCCAAAATTATAGACCTTTGGAAATTAGGGAAGGGAAACCCCCTTCCTGAACAAAAATGAAAATCCTATCTTGGAATGTTAGGGGTCTCAATGCCCCTAACAAACAAAGGGTGATCAAGAGAAGGATTCTTTTGGTTAGTGCAGATGTCACCCTCCTTCAAGAAACCAAATTAGATTGTCAGCAAGTTGTTTCCTTTGGTATTGGAATTAGCTATTTTTTTCATTCATCTCTTCAAATGATAGTTGCCTTAGAAGGAGCCTCTGGGGGTCTAATGATAATTTGGAAGCCTTCTCAAGTTCATGTGGAGGGTGTTGCTTCTAATAGAAATTGATTGCTAGTCAAAATCACTCACCTTCAATCAAACTCTTCATTTTTTGTCATTAATACTTATGGACCAACATCTCCTCATAAAAGGTGACTTCTCTGGCTATCCCTAGATGGGGTCATATCGCAATCGGTTGATAAACAACTCATTATAGGAGGTGACTTCAATGCTATTAGGTATGCTTTAGTCAAAAGAAGAGGCATCATCTAGTTAGGCAGATCTCAACAAGATTTCAATGATTGGATAGACAGGAATGGATTATTAGAAATTGACTCAGGGGATTCCTTCACATGGACAAATAGGAGAAAAGGCTTTAGCAATATTTCAAAAAAAAATGATAGATTCTTTTGGCAGGGTGATCTCAGATCCTTTCCTTTTGTCTTCGACTGTTCAGTTCTAGCCTGCTCATTTTCATACCACTTTCCCATTATGCTATCGCTCCAAGGTACCCTTGATGCCCCTAGACCTCCCTTTAGATTTGAGAATATGTGGATGAAAGACCCAAATTTTCTAACTATGGTAGAAGACTAGTGGAAGGAAGAACCATTTGAAGTATCAAAATTCTATTGCTTCATTTCAAAGTTAAAACTAGTAAAACAGAAGCTACTACAATGGAATGCTCAACATTTGAAAAATATTTTTTCATCCAAAAATTCCTTAGAAGAGTAGCTGGCAGTTTTAAATGATAAGACCATTTCTAAGGGAATGGATCAACAATCTTTTGAACAAGAAAAGAACTCTCTCATGGAATATGAAGATATCCTTTCCAAAGAAGAATCCTTTTGGAAGCAAAAGTCCAGAGAGAATTGGCTTAGAATGGGAGACAAAAATACGAAGTTCTTCCATAATGTGACAAAGATTCGCAGGAGTAAGAACTGGATTTCTAAATTGGAGTCAAATCAGAATCAAACTATAGAGGATCTTGAAGAGATTGAGAGAGAAATCATTGCATATTACTCTAATCTTCTAAGCAATGTTGAAGGCTCTCACCTGACAGAGCAGTAAAAAATCTTGGTTTTGATCCCAAAGATCATAATAGATGAACAAAATCAGAAATTAAATGAGAAATTCTCTCTGGAAGAAGTATTTCAAGCTCTCAACCAGCTTCCCTCTGGAAACGCTTTTGGTCTGAATGTCTTTCCTTTTGACTTTTTCAAAAAATGTTGGCATATATTGGGTCAAGAACTTACTGAAGCCTTAGAATGTGCAAGAAGATTACGTAAATTGCTCAGAGAAATCAACAACAGGTTTATTGCTCTCATTCCAAAAAAGGAGAAAGCATCTAACCTAAGGGATTTCAGACCTATCTCTCTATGCACTATAGTTTATAAAATCCTTTCAAAAGTCATGACAAACTGAATGAAGCCTCTTATGGACTACATTATATTGGATGAGCAGACTATATTTGTTCTTGGCCATTCAATTCTTGATGGGGTCATTGTGGCTCAAGAAGCCATCCACACTCTTCAAAGAACAAATAGACCAGGTATGATAATTAAGTTAGATATTTCAAAATCTTATCATAATGTAGATTGGCGATTCCTTTATGCAAGCTTTTGGTTTTTCCAAACAATGGATCAACTGGGTCTATGAATGCATTTCTACACCCAAATTTTCTATCTTGATAAATGGAAAGCCAACAGGTTTCTTCTCTTCTTCAAGGGATGCCTGGCAAGGAGATCTCATATCTCTATTTCTCTACATTATAATGGGGGAATCTTTAGGGAGGGCAATTAAATCAAGACAATCTAACAACCTTTAGAGGGAGTCAAAGTAACCACAAATTTTATTGTCACACACCAGCAATTTGTTGATGATAATCTTATGTTGGTGCAACAAAAGTCAAGGAAGCAACCCAATTAAAATTGCTTCTAGAATCCTTTGGAAAGGCCTCAGGACAAAAAATTAATAAAGAAAAATCAAAATTTTTCTTTTTTTCCACTCCTAGTCTCATACAGGCTAAGATCCTAAGAATTATCAACTACAGAGTAGGAACACTTCCATGTATACATATGGGCATTCCAATCGATAGAGGACTAAGGAATAATAAACTTTGGGATCCTCTAAAGCTAAAGATAGATCAGGGCACAAACTCCTAGAAGGGGAAGTGGCTTTCATGGGCAGCTAGACTAGTTATGCTCCAAGCAGTGATTTCGGCCCTTCCTATTTACCTATTATCCATATTGTCTTTAATAGCTAGTGAAAATTCCTACATCATCAAGAAGATGAGAAATTTTTTCTGGCAAAACACTGAAGAAAAGCATAAAATTGCCTTAATTTCATGGGATAAAATTATTAAACCTAAATCAATGGGTGGTTTAGGAATCAAAGATCTTAAATTGCAAAACAAAGCTCCCTTGGGGCCAAGTTTTTAGAAAATCCTAGCACAACATGGGTTAGGATGTTGGCAACAAAATATCTTTCAGATCAAGACCCCCAAAATCTTCCTAGAGAAAACATTCATTTGAAGGGATCTAGAACTTGGAACTTTATTGTCTCTTGTAGAAATCTAATTTTAGATTCCTTGTCTTGGGATATCATGATGGAACCTATAGCTTTTATGGGATGATTCATGGGGAGGATATCCTAGCATTGCAAACTCTCTCAACATCCAAACAATAAAGCACTGGCTTAAGCAACATTGGGGATCCCGAGTCAGTGACTATATAGTATTGGAAAGGACCTCTAATATGCAAGGATGGAGTTGAAAGTCTATGGATGGATTGCCTATTCTAGTGGCTGAAGTAGAAAAACTTTTAGATCTCATAAAAGTAAGAAATATCAACCCTAGAAGAGGGAAAGATACTCTAATTTGGGCCTCCTCCAAAATAGGGCAGTATAATACTAAAGATGGCTATAGAGTTTTAGTCAACTCCTCAAATCAAGATGAACAGGACATTGTAGTTAGGCTTTTTTGCAGCAGTAAGATTATTCCAAAAGCAAGGATTTTTGCATGGCTAGCTTTCCAAAAAAGAATTCTAACAACAAAAAAGTTTACTAAAATAGGCCATGAAGGGCCTTCTAGATGCATCATGTGTAAAGCCCATGCAAAGAAAGTTGATCACCTTCTTTTGAATTGCTCCTTTGCCTCAAATGTTGGCGATGACTTTGTGCAAAATTGGGGTGGATACCAGCTCTGCCTAATGACATAATTTCCCTTTTCCAATGTTGGCCTCTTCCTTTGAAGGAAATCACTTTGAGCCAGATTATGGAAGTTTCCCCGTCTTTCCTTGTCTAGGACATTTGGAAAGAAAGGAATCGAAGCTCTTTGATAATAAATCCAAAAGGTTTGAATTGGTCCTAAACTCAATTGAAACGTCCATTGTTGAGATAGTAAACTGCAAATTAGCTTTCTCAATAGATTTGTCTTAAATTTTCTCTTCTTGGGATGAAAGTATAAGGAAAAATTGGCAGGAATTAAGATTCCTTCCTCCTTTGGGCAAAAACCTAAGTCTAGAAAGGAAGCTATTTGGACCCCTCCTAAGCATGGATGGTTAAAATTGAATTTTGATGGAGCTTCCAAAAGTAACCCAGGCCCTTCAGGAATAGGATATGTGATTAGAGACCACTTAGGGTTAATCATTGGTAAAATGGCTAAGCCAATGCCACGGGATACCAATAATATAATAGAATTTAAAGCTTTACTGTTAGGATTATTGGAATGCATCAATCATGGATTATGAAACATCATAGTGGAGGGAGATTCAGAGATAGAAATCAATGCAATCAAAATGCAAAAAACCCCAAACTGGCGGCTATAGGAAATTATAGATAGCATATCAAAAAAACTAGCGAAGCTAGAGCAATATGAGGTTAAGCATATTTTCAGAGAAGTGAACACAGAGGCAGATGCCCTTTCAAAAGCTACAGCAAAAGGCATTTCTATTCACTAGTGGAAACAAGGAGGTAACTAGCAAGGCTAACTTTTACAGGTTTTAATTATGCAGCAATGATACCTTTTGGTTTGATGTGTGCATGGTAGGGTCTCAAAGCAATTGAAAAGGTCCACCAGATCCCTTTATTTCCATAATTTCAAACTTAATCCATGGCGCTAAATTTTGGGGAACGACTATTTTTTGAATTCAAACTTTTCGCTATCTTCAAGAGATGAATGGAAACGCAAGCGATGACATCATTTAACTTGCTCTTGTTAAAATAGCATTATCTTATTAGCCTCTCGAAAAGCCAGCCAGTGGTAGCCGTCATTCCTAGCACAAGGCATGTGTTGTCCACAAGATAAACATCATATCAGCTACAAGGAGATCTGACACGATTAGGGACAAATATCCTTCACCACCTTTGTAGGTGAATTTAATGCAAGGCATTTCCCATCAATGCGCGTTAAAGAAAGTGTCATCTAGCCTTTTCTATGCTTTCTATGCAAGCTATTAACTTTTCTTTATCTGCAAGTGCTTTGAATAAAGATTAATCTACTTCAGACCCTTCTTCACACCCTCGACAACCACCAAGGCATCAGAGAATCCGGTAGCGATGTCTAGTGAGGAGTCATTTGGGTTCATAATGAGTGTTTATCCAAGGCCAATTCCATGCTTTGGTGCAAACACTCCCATCTCCCTTTCGGCTTCCACTCGACAAGTTTCATTCAGAAAAAATTACAGATTTAAAATTGAAGCGGCTACTGCTTTATCCAGATCCAACAGTCATCCTGGTGGTAAAGTTCATCCTGGGCAGTGGGCATATAAGCAGGGAGGAATACGCCTGTGACAATACAAGCATTTCATCTAGATTTGTTGCCTCCCTTCTGTACTTGAAGTTAGCTAAGCAAGCTGTTTGGATCCTCACCAAGAGGCTTTCCCCAAACGAAATCCTATTGGAATTGCAAGAGATCCTTAACAAGGCGCATCATGATTCAGGAGCTCCCCGACCGAGTGAAAGAATATTGTTCAATGTTCCCGAGGAACTTATCAAATATTATCCCTTTCTGCTCGACCTTAAAGGCAAGGACCTAGACAAGCACAGATCATTCGCAAGTATGAGGCTCAGATTTCTCAAATGGCGCTTCCTTCGAGAGAATCTAGAAGATTTGGCTAGGGAGGAAGAAGTCCTTGAATTTTGTAGGTTGAATGGAGTCTTGCCCCCAAAAATAGAAGAAGAGGAACCTCATGCTAAATAGGGCAAGAGAGGTGGTGGCAGAGGTTTGGGTCGTAGTTCCGGTCGAGGCCGAGGATGGTCTCCGAGTAGAGGCCAAGGAAGAGGCAGAGCCCCAATTCCCCCTGTTGAGCCAAAAGAAGATCATTAAATAGATAGGTTCTTTATGCTGGTGGTTTTCTTTGAAGATGTTGCTAAGCCTTTAGTTGGCTGCCGGTTTTTAAGTTTTTTCTTTAAAAAATAGTTTAGATAATCTTTGTTAAAGCTAAAATCGTAAATATTATGTTAATCTTTTGATTATCGTTGTTATAAACTCTAAAGGTTTTTTGAATTGATGAAGAAACTGTATAGGGTTTAATGTTTTTCAACATAAACTTGTTTTCATCCTCAGCCCAAAATATGTGGGCATTGAAGCTAGATTCCCTCACTGTATATTCAGGGATTGGTTTCAAATATCTATCTTAGACTCTTGGGTTTTTTGGAATTCTGGATCTTTATGTTGTAATCCTTTCCAAAAATGAATTTATAAATCTGGCTCTGCCTTTACTGATTAAAAAAACAATGAGATTGATAGGGCAAATCATTGGCATTGTGATTGATTGGAAATCTACATTATTTTTCTTCAATCTACTTGTAGAACAATGAAAAAATGTGAATAACGATGGTGTTAGTGTGCATATTCGGTGGCACTAATAAACATGTTCACACTGACTACCACAGGCTCAATTGGCATTTTTAATAATAAGGTTTAGGGCATTCACGTTTAGCCAACACAGGTTTGAAGGTCAATCATGAAATTGCAGTATGTACAACCCTCTTTCACAAAACCCTATTCTTCTATGTGCGCTAAGAATACAAACAAATCTTGCAGTGTTTTGATGCGTTTCAGATTGCATTCAAATATTTGGAGAGCTTCCTTGCAAGATTTATTTTGAGTACGCTCTGCAATCATTTCATTTCATTATCTCAAACCATCCTCGCAATCTTGGCACATTAAGATTAACTTCTCTCTACGCAAAGATTTTGATGCTTGATTCTGGAGAGCATGGTGTGCATTTACCAATTAGAAATAGAAATGGGCATTGGAAGAAATAGAAGACACTTGCCAAAGAGTGCTTATTGCATCCTTTGCATCATCATCATGGTCACTATATTTCACCTTCTGGGAAATCGATAGGTGCGGAAAATCCCAAGAACCAACCCACTCGACAGGAAAGTCATCTAGTAGCCAAATATTAACATTCAAAGTAAGCTCTCTGAAAGACTTATCACTGTGCATGCAGAGACTTTTAAGAAATTGTATTTGGTTTGCTCTCAACAAACATATCAAATGAGGTCCTAAAGTTTTGAAAATGGGCAGAGGGGTACACCAGTATGTTGCCAACGTCGGGGAACATTTGGTATGCCATGACAATCAATCGGTCATGAAATGTAAGCTTCCAAAGAAGGTCATTTGGACAATTCAAAAATTGATAAAAAATGATCATGGTGGGCTGCAAATACTCTTAGTGATAGTAGGTGAACATGTTCACAAGACTATTTTTCATGGCAATCATTGGACTACAACTTATTACCCTTAAATAGGCCACTTAGAAAAATGTTAAAGGGTGTATTCAAAGTATTATAGTCAACTTTCAAGTCAAAAACCCTTCAAATTCTTTAAAGTTTGAAGGTGCCAATAATAGTGTCATGTGAGTTGTAACACATTTATTTATTAATCCATTCGTCTTTTCTTTTGTTAGCTTTGTAGTGATAGTTTTGGCAAGAGTGGATTCTTATTTTTGCATTTGTTCTATGAGTCCATCTTCCAAGATTTTGATCTATCTCCGTAATGGTTATGATGTATCCACTTGTACATGTGGGAAATTATTTTGTATATCATTTATGACTCTGTCTAACTGTTTTGTATTCTCCACATGTTCCATAAGTATATCTTCTCTAGTTGTTTAAGGAAAGATATCTCCAATATGAAATTATTGTAATAGAGAGATATTAGAAATGTCAAATTAGATCCAATAAATGGAAGCTAGAGTAGTTGTGGGGACATGACTACTTATATTTATTTTTGCTTCTTCGAAAATTACTTCATGGAATGCATCAGATAAGTTGTGTTGGGGAAGAGAATTTCTTTTGAGATGGGGGAGTTTAGAACAATAGGCATTGACCTCTTGAGTGACTTATTCCACTAGAAGGAGAAGATGGAAATTCTTGGATCATCTTACTTTGAGCCTCGATTTTTTTCATATACTATCACTATTTGTTCAAGGACCCCCCTCTATTAGTGATCTATGATGAAAAGTGTGTTGACATCCAAGGTATCTCAATTTGTTTCTCCTTTAAATCCTCTACTTTTTCCTCTTTTTGTTCTCCTTCAAACAATTCATTTTCCTTCTAGTCTTGTTGTTTTTTCTTTTTTTTCCTCATTCAAAACTCATTTTTAAGAGCGCTTAAGTAGGTTTTTATATTGATTAAACTCACTCTATATAGGTGTTGTGGGAATTTTTCACTCATGCAAGGAAACCACTGACATATTTTCCTTGTTGGATAGATTGTTTGACTTATATTATAGCCTCTTCAGCCTCAATGATACTTTATACTTCCTCTTAAAAAATGTTCTAAATCCTATTGTATTTAACTTTATAGGAACAATTCCAAGGGCCATAGGACAATTAAGATATTTGGAAACTTTGATTCTGAATGAAAATAATTTAACTAGATCTATACCACTTGCACTAGGAAACTGCAAGTTTCTAGTTTATTTGATCCTTATCTCTAACTACATCATAGGTTCCTTATTCTCAAGGCCTTACTTTGAAAGCGACATGTTATCTACATGAATACCTCCTCTTAACAATTTTATTAAGATTTATATTTCATTGAATCAAACAAGTAAAATTCCTAAGGCCATAGGAGAGCTTAAACCTTTGTTTTATTTCTATCTAAACTGGAACAATTTGACTCGAAAACAACTTTTTAATTGGAAGAATTCCATCAATATTGAGCAACTCCATAGCCTCAAAGATGTTAAAGCTCTATATCAACTCACTTAATGGAGATTTACAAATCCATATTTCTTCTTCAATATAGGTTTTGTTTGCTCATTCTAATATTTTTTTGACTCCTTACCTACATCATTGGCTAATCATACACAAGTTACTCTTTTTATTTAAGCAAGAGTAAATTGAGAGGTGAGTTTTCTTCATGCCCTTTATGAGGATATACTAGCCATCAAATAGACTAGAATATGTGTTGGCATCAAACACTATATTGGATCTCTCAAACAATAATTTAAAGGGACAAATAACTCTGTACGTTGGGAATCCATCTCAATTAAGGTTGCTAAATTTGTCAATAATCAAAGGAAATCAATTTATGACTTTTGATGAGAAATATTATTAGGGAAACCTTATGTCTTTATTGCAACCTAGATTTAACTTTTCAAATTCAAATATAAGCTCAATCTATTCCTTTTAATTAGTCATTCTTTGTCCACCTACCTTTAAATTCTAGATCTAGTGTAAGACATTAGTGAATATGAAACAAAATAAGCAGGTAGGAAATATTGTTAAAATGATAGGTCTAGCTCTTAAGTAAGCATATTTCTCTATGCATGGTCACTAAGACAAAATATTCAAAGTGCTGAAAACAAGAGATGTCAATTTACAGATACGAACAAACTTTGACATTTAGAAATAAAAAACTTGTATACCATACATGCATGATTATTCACAAATGAGAGAAAGCCAATAAATTGTAGATATATTCAAAGAACGCGTATTTCAAATGTACATAGGTTTTGGTCTAAAACACTCAAAACAAGATAAATTAGTAATAGGACCCCACAACCTCTAGAATATTGACCTCCCATTTGTCATTCACCACACATCATAGTCCATTATAAACATAATCCCTTCTCCATAATTACTATGACAAAAATTTCAAAGAAATGTACAAACAATTTTGACATTGAGAAATTAAAAATTTATATACCATATTTATATAATGACAAATAAAAGAAACATATGAAATATTAAGATATTGAAGATGTTTAGAGTCTCTAGTATACATAAATTGTAATCTAAATTTCTCAAAACCAAAAAGTCAATAATAGAACCCACGACAACCAGGTTATGAACTCTTGTTCCTCGACGATCACACGTTATGCGTATAAATTGACGTCAAGGATAAGAACACGTCCCTTGCAATTTCGTGGTTACTTCCATCGATGACTGTTTTCAAATACTAGATAGTATACAGACTTCACGATTGAATGGTTACTTGACATTTTCCCACTGTTGGACAGACTTCATTTTTTTCCCCCTGCTAGATAGACTCGCCTATATTACATCCACTGCAGGCTCAATGAATCGTATCACTATCTTTGTTTTTAATTTTAAAATTTAAAAATGTTAAACACTCATAGTTGATTGACATTCTCTAACTTAATATGTTAGCATGATAGTATGGGGTTTTAAGATTGACCTAACTGGACCTATACCACCTGAACTAAGAAACTGTATGTTTTTACAAGATCTTATCCTTGACATTAACTATTTCACGGGTGCTCTATTCTCATGTCTTGATTTTGAATGCAACGTGCTATCTGCTTCAATCCCTTGTTTTAGTAACTGTTTTGAGTTATACTTCATTCCTCCTCTTAGTACTTGTCCTGAATAATTCTCAATTGAATGTAACAGGGATAATGTCATCCTAGGGGCATCTTGGAGCTTAGAGACCTCTGTCTTATGGACCATAGAAGTGCACAAGGGGAAAACTTTGCAGAGAATATAAAAGAGATATATGAGCAGGTCAAGAAGACATTGCAGCAGCGCAATGAGAAGTATAAGGCACTAGCAGATAAGAAAAGAAGAGAAGTACACTATAAGGTTGGTGATCTAGTATTGGCCTACTTGAGGAAGGAGAGGCTACCCAAAGGACAACCTAGTAATCTATGCATGAAGAAGATTGGACCTCTTAAGGTGATGCATAAATTTGGCAATAATGCCTATGAGTTAGAGTTACCTCCAAGCTTGGGCATATCCCCAATCTTCAATGTATGTGATTTGTATCCATACAAAGGGTCTCAGACAACAACAAATCAAGCAGGACCTACTGATATGGAAGATGTAGACTGGTTACAAGATTTGCCTCCAAGCCAACCGGTCACATTGGCATTTTGGATTCTAAAATTGTGAAAAAGACTAGGAAAGGAGTCTATAGAGACTATCTAATCAAATGGACAGGGTTACCAGAGTCAGAGGCTACATGGATGTCAGAGAGAGATATAATACAACATGGTACCATTGTCCAAGCTTTATCCACTCAAGAGACTTGAGTTCTTCTTACCCCCAAAGGATGGTGCAGGAGCACTTGTGCGATTTTCTTGTGTAGGTTCCAGGAGTTTGGAATCTTGTAATTCTGGTTTGTTATAAGGTCATTAGGTTTGTGAATAAGTACTCAAATGTTTGTAAGGACCCTAGGAGTCACTGATTGGCCAATGTTGGCATATGGTCTCTTAAGGGTGCCAAGTAGAGTACTTAGTAGAATAAGTTGATTTTATGTTAGAATAGGTTGTTTGATGTTTTTAAGTGGTTTTTAAGATCATTTGGATCTTTAGAGGTGACCTAGGTTTGATTTAAGCAAAATTTGCTCAACTATGTAAAAGTTGTAAAAAGTTGCAAAAAGTTGCTCATAGCAACTTTACAATTTTTGCATTTTCCAAACACCAATGGCTAGTTGGCTGTCTCTTTCAGTTAAAGAGACTTGTAACCAACCCAAGGCTTATATAAGGCTTGGGACAACCGATGAGAATGTTGGTTGAAGAATCGAATTAAGGAGAGCAATATTTAGTCTTCAATTTTGTGTGTTTTTAGCGAATTGCATTGAGTTTCATTGGTATTGTATGGTCTGTACGAACTTCCAAGCCCAGACAAAGACATGAACTGTTAGAACAAAGAATTATCTTCCATTTCGTGGTGATTTGAAGTTTTTAAGTGTTATTTTTTGTAATTTTTGGCATTTTTGTTGCAGGCGGGTCCTAAAGACCTTAAAACAAGGGTTTCAAGACTCCATGGCTCAATCCTAGCATTCCATGGTGGAACCTCATACTAAAGCCTTGTGGAATGCTAGGAGGCCTTATAAAATATTTTTTTCATTTTTTTTTAAGACAAGGAAGGCTAATCTCCAGATTTGCCACCATACCCTAAGCTTGGCACGTTGAGTTGGCAAGCAATGGGGATCATGGACAACAGGCCCTAGATGGGTAAATCTATTGGATGGATTTGATACCAAGTTGGATTGGACATCCTCATGGGTGTACAGACCTGTGACAATCATCAAACTCCCTGGCCAAATGGACTGGTGAAGACTTTCAAGAAAAACCCTAGTGTGTAGGCTTAAAAGGAGGAATCATGCCTAAAAAAGGGTTTTTTGGGTTAGATACCAAACCCATAACCAATCTTGAGATATTTTTTGAAACTACAAAAAGGGTGTCTGAAAAGCCAAAGAGATCATAGGGGTGTTTAGAACTTCTGGCAGCTAAGTGCAAAATACCTCGCAAGTAGGGATAATTGGACTAGATCTCCTAGTAGGCCTAAAAGAGAAAATTGATCCTAATGCTTAGAATCGGTAATCACAAAATACCTAGTTGAAGGGATAGGGTTGGAAAACAAAATAAAATCAATCCTAAGTGTGTTGGGAATGAGTGTATGAAGATCCTAAGGTAGAGGGGGTTGGCTCATGGTGAAGGTGTGAGAAGGTGTTGTGTTGGAGAGTCTCAATTGAAGAGTGTTGGATACTCACAAGTCTAGGGGTGATCACCTTAGTCATAGGACCTTGGTAAGATCAATAAGGGTGAGCCCTACAACCTTTGGAAGGTTGGGTTAGTGGGGAACCATTGGATGGTTCAAGAGACAACCTAGAGAGACATTAAGAATAAGCAAACCCTGAAGGAGTGAGCATCCTCTCTACATCAACAATATGATGTATTGATGGGTCATATAGTGTCTTAAGGGGTCATATTGTGTTCTAACACGTGTTTCCCCTTAGAACCCCATATGACCACTAACAACACTGTATGGCCCCTTAGGACACTGTATGGCCCCTTTTAACATTTTAGTACATGCCATGACCCATTATGACACCATATGACCCCTTAGGACCACATGATGTCCTAATGGATCATAGGGTGTCCTTGGCGGTCATATGGTCTTCTAACACGTGTGGCCCCTTAGGAGTCCATATGACCCCTAACGATACCATATGATGAGATAATGAGAAAGAGAGTTGGGGAAATAAGGGGGTACGAGGAGAGGGGGAAAGAAGAAAGTATCAATAGAGGGAGAGAAGTGAAGGGAGAGATATAGAGAGGGTAATTATGAGGAGGGGGAGAAGGAAGTAACGAGAGAGAGAGAGAGAGAGAGAGAGAGAGAGAGAGAGAGAGAGAGAGAGAGAGAGAGAGAGAGAGGTGTAATTAAGGGGGGGAGTGGGAGAGGGAAGTAATTGTGATAGAGATGCTAATTAGGGGGAAGAGAATTGCGAGAGAGATGGTAATCGGGGGGGAGATAGAAAGAGAGAGAGTTGGGGTAAAGCTAGAGGGGGAGATAGGTGTAAGAGAGAGATGGTAATTGGGGAAGAGAGAATTAAAGAGAGAGTTGGGGGTAATTAGGGGGTAGGAGGAGAGGAGGGATGGGAAAGTATCAACAAAGGGAGAGAGGGAGATATGGAGAGAGAGGTTCAAAGAGAGAGGTTTAGAGAGAAGGTAATTAGGGGGAGGGGGGAGAGGGAAGTATCAACAAAGAGGGAGAGATATAGGGGGGAAGTATCAACAAAGGGATAGGGGTAGAGATGGGGAGAGAGCACCCTAATTGCCCTCTCTCTATCTCTTTGCTAATACTTCCCTTCCCCCCTCCCCCTCCCCCTAATTATCCTCTCTCTATCGCTCTCTTCACCTCCCTCCACATCTCTCCCTCTCTCCTTTTGTTGATATTTACCCCTCTCCATCTCTTCTTATCCACTAATTACCCCCAAATCTCTCTCTCTCTCTCTCTCTCTCTCTCTCTCTCTCATTATTGCTTCTCCTAAATTACCCTCTCCCTCACCTCTCTCCTTCTATGTCTTTATAGATACTTCTCTCTCTCTCTCTCTCTCTCTCTCTCTCTCTCTCTCTCTCTCTCTCTCTCTCTCTCTCTCTCTCTCCATCTCTCTTCTCTCTTTTATGATACTTTCGACTCTCCCCCTCTCCTCCTACCCCTAATAATATAATCTCTCTTTGTCGTTGTCTCTCTCTCTCCTACCACCTAATTACCTCTAGCTCCCTCCCTCTCTCTCTCCCACTCTCTCTTCCCCCCAATTACCCTCTCCTGGTCACCTCTCTCCCCCTCTCATTTTGTTGATACTTTCCTCTACACCTCTGAATTTTGTTGCTAGAGATGAGAAGGATGCAAAGAGACTAGTCTAGATCCTAGGGAAGAGAGAGTGATATAGAGGAGGAAGTGATGAAGAGGTAGAAATATAAGTGTAGAGCTTGAGAGAAGTAATGAGGGATTCAATGAGAGATAGAGAGATGGGTCTAGGAAGAGATGTATAAATATGGACAAAAGAGAGGGAGGAAGAAACAAATAGGTGGAGTGATAGGTTTACATCTTAGGAGAGAGAGGTAGAGAAAGGAACAAAGAGAGATAAAATGGTTTAACAAATGTTATTAAACTTAGTAAAATTCCTAAATTTTCCATTATTAATTACTTACGTAGTGTTTCAAGTATTTTGAGATGATTGTTACAAAAAAATCATGAAAGAGGGAATTCATATGAAAAATTCGTTAGCTTTTGGTGTTTTAAAAATGAAGGACGAATTTATATTAATTATAATTATTTTTAAAAAAAAATATAGAAGCACTACCTATTCCATATCTTATAGCTCTGAATCACCTTTCCTGCGCCTATAAAAAATCAAAATTTTGATATGAAATGCAAAAGTTATGCCCAATTTACTAAAATGTGTCTTTTTTTTAAATTATTTTCATAATGGATATCCAATTTTGAAAAACATAAAATTTTCCCTCCATTTTTAGCTTGGAATTGCTTTGGGATTTGGCTAGGATATGCCAAGCCTAGAAAATCAACATAAAAAATGTCTTTTTGAGTTTTCCTTATTTTTCCAAACTTTGCCTCGGTGGCTGATGACTTTTTTTAAACCAAAATTGATAAAATGAAAAGGGTTTTTTAAGGGCATTCTCAGCTTTCTAACAATATAAGTTTTTCCTTATTTTAAATTTAATAAATTTAATTTCATAAATTTTTGACCAAGTTAAGGTGGTCGGACACATGAGTTTTTTATATTTCCGAAAAGTTGTAGTAAAAAATTCATAATTAAGTATTTAATTTTTTTAAAAATACAATAAAATATGTCACATTCGGACTTGAGTCTACTACTTATATTTAAAATATTATAAAAAATATTATGATTTGATTGTGGTTAGGGTGGTCAAACATACACCTACTTCTTATTTTTTTCCTAAAATTTTAGTACTAGTGCATTGAAATTTCAAATTTTCATCTTAATAGAGTTTTTTTTCTAGAAAAAAACTAGTAGCTTAGAAACTACATTCAATTTTCTATAATTTATGTTCTTACATATTTTTAAAATAATATTCATAAGATATTCAAATTTTCATGTCAAGTTGCATAACTCTATTTTTTCTAAAATTTCATTGCCACTTAAGGGCCTTCTTTGGCCCACCATGATCCTGCACATACCCAATAAAAGAGAACTTTGTCTCTATACATGACATAAAGATTTTAAATTTATTGCATATCATCAAGTGATGAATGATAGCAATAAGAGTAAGGGTCACGAATCAGAGTTCTAAGCCGCGGGTATTCTCTATGAGTTGTACTTATACCCTATGATAGCAATAGAAAAAGCATTAGTGTTTAAATTAAAAAGTGGTATCTATAGTGAAACAAGTATTTATTAGTCAACACATGACATAGGTCATAGAAAATTCATGTCTATATAACATTCTTCACATTGCATTCACTTATACTACATGCATGTTACTGCCTATCTATACATGGTTACGGATATGCCCTTTAAGAAATACTTCCTTTCTAATGAGTGCTATTTAGCCTTGAGATCCACATCCTCCTTTTGGTGGTTTGCAAAAGGATGTCTTGACCTTAATTATGTCACATACCCTACCAACATCATCCTCCCTTTCAAAATTATGTCTTGTCCTCAATACATGTAGATTAAATTACTTGGTTGGAAGGATGTTCATGTATATCTCCTTTAGGTACTATTCCACTAAAATTTGTCTTGTTCAATAAGAAGATCTTGAGAATTGATATTAACGAGGTTATTCTTTGCTTCTCCCAAAGTTAGTGGGAATCTAAATTTTCAAAGCCAATTTTTTAGCATTGTGGATGAGGCTTGTGATAAGGGGTAACTAAATAAATACCATGTCCCTCTATTTCTCACATTGATCTTGTACCTATTATAGTTGAACATAAAAGCTTTCCAGTTATGCCCTTATTTTCCCATCCATATCTTGTAGAGCATCATAATTATTCTCCACTTGGAGATACTATTGTTTTGTTTACTCTTTTTGGCCTTTGAGATGCTTGGGTAAATACAATCATTATAAACAGTTGTAATATAATGCATTGATGTTACTTTCCATTTTTTTGAAGGTGCTAATGTTGGATTCTAGCGTCGTGTGAGTTGTAACACATTTATTTATTTCTCCATTTATATTTTCTTTTGTTAGCTTTGTAGTGATAGTTTGATAGAGGGTGGATGCTTATTTTTGCATATGTTCCATGAGTCCATCTACCAATATTTTGATCTATCTCCCTAATGGCTATGATGTATGTCCTTGTACATGTGGGAAATTATTTTGTATATCACTTATGACTCCATCTAACTATATTGTATTATTCACATGTTTATTAAGTATATCTTCTCTAATTTTTTAATGAAATATATCTCCAATTTGAAATTATTGTAATAGAGAGATATTAGAAATTACTTCATAGAATACATTAGATAAGTTGCATTGGAGGAAGAGGCTTTCTCTTGAGATGGGAGAGTTTTGAAGAGCAGGTATTGACCTATTGAGTGACTTATTCCACTAGAAGGAAAGAATGTGAATTCTCAAGGATTATCTTATTTCGAGCCCCCATTTATTTTCATACATACTATCACTCTTTGTTCAAGGACGCTCCTCTATCAATGATCTATGTTGAAGAGAGTGTTGAAATCTAAGGTATATCAATTTGTTTCTCCTTTAAATCCTCTACTTTTTCCTCTTTCTCTTCTCCTTCAAAGGATTCAATTTCCATCTAGGTTTGTTGTTTTTTCTTTTCTTTCTTCATTCGAAAATCATTTTTAAGAGTTATTAAGTAGGTTCTTCTACTGATTCCTTGCTCTATATTGGTGTTGTGGGCATTTTTCATTCATGCAAGGCGATCACTAACATTTTTTTCCTATTGGACAGACTAATTGACTTATATTGCAACCTCAATGATACCTTATACTTCCTCTTAGAAAATGTTCTAAATCCTATTGTATTGAACTTGATAGGAACAATTCCAAGGGCCATAGGACAACTAAGATATTTGGAAACTTTATTTCTGAACGAAAATGAATTAACTAGATCTATACCACTTGCACTAGGAAATTGCAAGCTTCTAGTTTATTCGATCCTTAACTCTAACTACCTCATTGATGCCTTATTCTCATAGCCTTACTTTGAAAGGAACATGCTATCTATTTGAATCCATCCTCTTAAGAATTGTATTCAATTATATTTCATTGAACCTAATAGGTAAAATTCCAAAGGCCATTGGAAATATTAAACCTTTGTTCTATTTATATGTAAACTAGAACAATTTGACTATAAAACAACTTTTTATCTGAAAGAATTCCAATAAGATTGAATAAATCCATATAACCTTAAAGATGTTAAAGCTCTATAGAAATTAATTTAATGGAGATTTAAAAATCCATATTTTCTTCTTCAATACAAGTTTTTTCTGCTCATTCTAATATTTTTTTTTAGACCTTACCTACATCAATGGCTAATTGTACACAAGTTACTCTTTTTATTTAAGAAATAATAGATTGAGAGGTGAGATTTCTTCACACCCTCTATGAGGATATACTATCCATCAAAATAAAAGGTTTTGAGTGTAGACTAGAATATGTGTTGGCATCAAACACTATATTCCAGATCGCTCAAACAATAATTTAAAGGGACAAATACTACCATAAATTAGGAATCTATCTCAATTAATGTTGTTAAATTTGTCAATACTTGGAGGCAAACAATTTATGAATTTTGATGATAAATCTTATTAGTGAAACCTTATGTCTTTATTGCAACCTATATTTAACTTTTCAAATTCAAATAGAAGCTCAATCTATTCCTTTTAGTCATTCTTTGTTCACCTACCATTAAATTCTAGATCTAGTGTAAGACATTAGTGAATATGAAACAAAATAAGCAGGTAGGAAATTTTGCTAGAATAATACGTCTAGCTCATAAGTAAACATATTTCTTTATGCATGGTCACTAAGACAAAAAATTCAAAATGCTGAAAATAAGAGATTTCAATTAACAGATATGGACAAACTTTGACATTTAGAAATAAAAATTTTGTATACCATACATGCATGATTATTGACAAATGAAAGAAAGCCACTAAATGTTAGACATATTCAAGGAACATGTATTTCAAATATAAATTGTTTTTGGTCCAAGACACTCAAGACAAGATAAATCAGTAATAAGACCTCACAACATCTAGAATAGTGACCTCCCATTTGTCATTCACCACACATCAAAGTCCATCATAAACATATTTCCTTCTCCATAATTGCTATGACAAAAATTTCAACAATTTTGACATTGAGAAATTAAAAATAAAAGAAAGCTAAGAAATATTAAGACATTGAAGATGTTGAGGCTTTCCAATATACATAAATTGTAATTTAAATTGCTAAAAACCAAAAAGTCAATAATAGAACCCACAACAACTAGGATATGAACTCTTGTTCGTCAAATATCACGCGTTATGCGTATAAATTGACGTCAAGGATAAGAACGTCTCTTCCAATTTCGTGGTTCCTTCCATTGATGAGTGTTTTCAAATACTAAATATTATACAGACTTCACGGTTGAATGATCACTTTGGACAGACTTTATTTTTTCTCCTATATTACATCGGCTGCGGGCTTGATGATTCGTATCACTAGCTTTGTATTATAAATGAACGTACGATGATCGCAATGCTGTGCTTGGCTCTGGCATTCACATTAACTACCGCCACTGCAATACAGAGTGCCAACACTTCCTCTTCTCCTCATGTCTTTGAAAGCTTTTCTGTTGCGAAAGATCGTATGTTGCCAGAGAAAAATGATGCGGATAAAAGGGACATTGAAGCTCTACTATCTTTTAGAAAAGGCATTACAGCCGACCCCACGCGATCGCTCTCCAACTGGACTTCTACCAATGCAGAGAATGTGTGCCTGTGGAGTGGTGTTTGGTGCAGAAAACATACCAACAGAGTGGTGGCCATAATTCTTCCTCGATTGGGATTAAAAGGTACCATTTCTCCATCCATAGGAAATCTCTCTTTGTTACACACTTTAAATCTCTCTCTCAATTCTTTGGAGGGAAGGATTCCACCTGAGCTTGGCCAGCTGAAAGCGTTGAGGATACTTGACCTTAGCACAAATGGACTAGAAGGTTCCGTCCCCAAATCTCTTGCCAATTGCTCGAATATTCAGTGGATTAGACTTTCTGATAACAACTTGACGGGGAGCATACCTGCAGAATTTGGTGGGCTGGGCAAGTTACAACATCTCCGCTTGTCCCGAAATAATCTGAGCGGAAGCATTCCAAATTCTCTAACTAACTGCGCGTCTCTAATTAATTTGATTCTTCCTGGCAACAATCTCACAGGTGCGCCACTCTCATCTTTTTTATTTTCAAGGCGACATGCTATCTATTTCACAGGTGCTCAATTCTCATGTCTTGATTTTGAATGTAACGTGCTATCCGCTTCAATCCATTCTTTTAGTAATTGTTCTGAGTTATACATCATTCCTCCTCTTATTACTTGTCCTGAATAATTCTTAATTGAATGTAACAGGGAAAATTCCAAAGGCAATAGGACAGCTCACATCTTTGAATAGATTGTGCCTAAATCATAATAATTTGACTGGACCTATACCACTTGAAATAGGAAGCTGCACGTCTCTACTAGAATTGCTTCTTAACTCTAACAATCTCACAGGTGCGATATTCTCATGTCTTAGTTTCGAATACACATGCTATCTGCTTCAATCTCTTGTCTTTATAATTGTTCTGAATTATAGTTCATTCCTCCTCTTAGTTCTTGTCCTGAATAATACTTATTGAATGTAACAGGGAAATTTCCAGAGGCCATAGAACAGCTCACATCTTTGAATATATTGCATTTGCAAGAAAACAGGTTGAATGGACCAATACCCTACAATATTGGTAAACTGAAGAATCTTTTTGAGCTTTCAATTTATGACAACAATCTTTCCGAGGGTATTCCTGAAAGTCTTGGTGAGTTAATTTTACTACAGAAATTCGATGCATCTCACAATCAACTGACAGGAAAGCTTCCGCCATCTATAGGGAAGTGGAAGAATGTAAATGATTTGGTACTGACAGACAACTTTTTGTTTGGAAGAATTCCAGAGACATTGAGCAACTGCACAACCTTAAAGAGGCTAAAGCTCTCTAGCAACTTATTTAGTGGAGATCTCAAAATCCATTTTTCTTCTATGGAAGTTTTGTCTGTTCATTCTAATAATTTTTCTGGGACCCTACCTGCATCATTGGCTAATTGCACACAGCTTACTCTTCTTGATTTCAGCAAGAATAGATTTGTAGGTGAGCTTTCTGCACACTCCCTTTCAAATTGTCGACAGTTGAGGGTTCTCAGCCTTAGCTCTAATGAGTTTAGTGGCGATATTCCTCTATGGATTAAAAATCTCAGCAGATTGCAGGTGTTGGAATTATCCAATAATAAATTTGGGGGAAGAATTCCCCCTGCTCTAGAGGATCTGAAGGGATTTAGAAGTCCTAAAGTTTCACAACTAGGTGGCAGTACACTCTACGAGGATATACCATCCATCATAATAAAAGGAAATGAGTATAGACTAGAATATGTGTTGGTTACAAACACTATACTTGATCTATCAAACAATAATTTAACAGGGGAAATACCACCAAACATTGGGAATCTATCCCAGCTGAGGTTGCTAAATCTATCTAGAAACAAATTTGAAGGTACAATACCAGCATATTTGGGGCAAATAGAGCCTCTAGAGCAGTTGGACTTGTCTCAAAATAGACTAAGTGGTGAAATACCTGAAGATCTATCTCAATTATCCAAGTTGAGCTATTGGAATGTATCTTTCAACCACCTCTGTGGATCAATACCTGCAGGAAAACAGCTTATGACTTTTGATGAGAGATCTTACCAGGGAAACCCTACGTGTTTATGTGGGTATCCATTACAAAGTTGCAAATAGAATAAAAGTTCAATAGTGCCTACACCTTCCAAAATGGTGGCTAAATCAGTGTGGAATAAAGTGGATGAACATGTCTCAATGATTGCTATAGGGTTGGGATTTGGGATTGGACTGGGTGGTACAATATCAGTAATGGTATGGTGGAACAAACTTGTACGTTCCATGCGGGGCTCCAAAATAAGAGGGTTATGTGCAGTTGCAGATTCCCAAAGTTGTAGTTGGAGTTTTAGCTACAGGCCACACTTCTCCTTTTTCTCGTCCACTAGTTCAGTTGCTCCATCTATTAGTCAAATTTAAAAAGTTTTTGTTTCATCCATTCAGAAAAAGATTAAGCTAAAAGGTGTTGTGTTCTAGTATAATGATTCCATTGCTGGTTGTGGGAGAAGAGAAGTTTGTAACAATTTTAGTGATGGTAGTTTGAGAGAGAATAAAGCATGTGGAAAATGTCTCTTGTGAGATATGCAAATTGGTTTTCTTGATAGAAAAGTAATGTGGTTATTCAAGAGTGAGTATTGACTTAGATGATATGGATTGTGATCTATTTTAAGTTTTTATTATAAAGTTTTTAAATAATGATTAATATATTTTTAAATTTCAAACATAAAGTTTTTTATAATGATAAATTACATATTATTTTTGTTGATTCATTTTGTTTGGGTTAGCGTTTATATAATGATTAATATTGTCTTATAATTTGGACATAACATATACAAAATAAATGCTTTTAAGATGGTAAATGAAAACATTATTCCATGTCTAATGTAAGAATTCTAAAATTTTAATTTTGAGAATAAGAACAAAATTTTTATATATTACCAACACTTTATAGAAAGTAAATAATTTATTACATCTATAATTTTTTTAATCATTGATGTAGGCATCTAAAAATAGTCAATGCTTGCGGTGTCATATATTAACATGTTCCCGTGAACTTATTTAGGGTTTTCACATCATATTAACATTTCTTTTATGTCGCACATTTGATCTTTATTATTTGTCGATATTTTATCATTCTTTTGTGTTTCTTGCATTTGTCGCATTTTCAATTAGGTCTTGTCAATATTATCATTATCAATTGTGATCTTTAATCATTATCAACATTATCATGCGAATTGGACATCGTCAACCCTTCTTAATGTCGAATTAGGGTTTTGTCCTGATCAATCTTTGATCGATTTGTCATAGGTCTCAATCAATCATCATTTCTCATCAATTTGGATCGATTAGTCATTGGTCCTCATCAATTGGAGTCTATCAATTTCATCCTTGTCAATCTTAATCAATTTATCAATCAAAATCGACACTTTATCAATTATCCAATTTTCATCATTAAATCATGATCAAATCGATCCTATATCAATCATCTTTTGTCATGACCTGATTATCATCCTTGTATTTCTAATTCATCTCCTAGGGTTCTGCAATTTAATCATTTAATCCTATTTGTCATTTTCCCTCTAGGTTAAATAATTTATTCATTTATCCTAAGTCTTCTTGTCACAATTAAATATTTGGCTAATTAATTCCACCTCTTTTGTGAATTAATTAATGAAGCCCAGGGGGTTGAGCTTAGTTGGTTAAAGCATTGAGTTCTCAATGTGGAGACCCAAGTTCAACTCCCAAAAGGGACATCTTTGTGGAATTCTAAGTTGTGACTCTTGGTCTTCCATTGGTTGTATTTGTCACATTGTTTAAAGTGGATTTCTAAGTTGTGACCCTTGGTCTTCCAATTGTTGTTTCTAGTTTGATGCTCGAAAGGAGCTTGTATTTGTGCTCGAAAGGAGCTAGTATTTGTAATAAGCTTGCTCGAAAGGAGCTGGTATTTGTAATAAGTTAGTAATTGTTCTATGATACTTAATACAAAAAATTAATTAATGAATGAAAAATTATTATTTAATTTACCTAATTTACTAATTTCCTAATTTCTAATTTCATCACTTTCTAATTTCCTAATTTCTAATTCATCATTTCCACCTAATTTCTTAATTGCTAAATCCTAATTTCCAACTCATTATCTCTCTCAAGTGGCTCCTATTTTTTTGCTTTAATTTGGAAGCATGTTTCCTTATTCCTCATGAGTTTGGATATGGCATCTTATCCTAACATTATATTTGATGGCTAGTCTTATCCTCTTGCATGGAAAGTGTGCAATGACATTTCATTCTCAATCTGATTTTTCCCATTTTTGAATCCAACTGCATCGAATATCGATTTCTTGCTAATTGTTGTCCTCTATCCAATTTGATTTTTCCCATTTTTGAATCCAATTGCATCTAATATCTATTTCTTGCTAATTGTTGTCCTCTCTCCAATTTTTCTATAGATTGGATGCATTTCTCATTAGAATCTACCTCGCTTCTAGTATCCTCGCACTATCAAAATCGATCTTGCTTTCATACTTTTCTCTTGCACTTGTAGCTGAGATCCACAAATCTGATATTTGGAGGAGAAAGGAGGACAATGGAGAGATATGAAGGAGATTCTTTGTTTCTATGGTTTGCAATTTGATTAGCATTTTGTCTTCATAGCTTTATTGCATGTAATAGGATCAATTTCATTGCAATCTAGTTTTTGTGGTTGAGCTAGTTTATTATTGCTTTGATGTATTCCATTTTCCTATCTACAATTGATATTCAAATGAAAGATAAATAACATTTTTAAGGTGGAGTATGATTAAAAGAGATTTGTCCTTATACTAAACAAATCATTTTTAGAGCTTTTAGAACATGGTTATTCATAGCCAACACATAAAAAATTTCACTATCCCATATAGAAATGAGTCTCTAAAATAACTTTCAAACATTTCTATTTATTAAACATTATTAGAAATTTCTATTTATTAGATTATTTGTCCACTTAATTTTATTTAAACAATTTCATCACAAACAACTCGAGAAAACTATTGGTAACTACGAACAACCATTACTTATTCACTGACTAAAGATCAAAGGAATATAAGATGTTACTGATTTAATCATTGTTGTGTCTTTTATGTCACTCGTAACATTCATATTTCATTGTTTTTTGCTAGCTAATTGACTATTTAATGGCACTATGAATATAAGACGTTTCATGTAAGCCGGCGCCACCCTTTTTTTTTTGGCATCCAGCATAAGCACAAGCCAGAGACTTTGCATTAAAAATAAGATCGTGTCATGCCCTTTATTGGCTACGTCTTCAAGGCCATTTTGTTTCCGCTTTTCCCTAACTTCTAAATCCTTGACATAATTTTTTTTTATCTGTGATATGTTTGATTGCTGGTTTTTTCCTTGTCTAGTCATATCTTCCTTGTTACAGGCCATTTCTTCTTCTACTGATAGTGTGGAAAAGAGAAATTGAAGCTTGGAAAGAAAGCTTCCATGGAGTGATCAACGAATAACTCTTTTTCTGGCCGATTTTCTTGTTCACCTCTTTAATGAGGCTTTCTAATAGACGAGGCATCATGCAGGCTGTGCGACTTGTTTTATGGGTTAATTTTGGTTTGTGAAAGGAACTGGAGAGAACGCACAAGGATGGAGTTTTGAATGGACTTGGAACCAAGGGATTGGGTACTAAGGTTCTAGGCCCATTGACAAAGGAGAGCAGGGAAATGAGAAGGTTTGGGGTCATTGTTCTATGCCAAAACCTGGTGGAGGAGTGCACAAGTCCACACCAACGCAACGCAGAGAAAAAATTGACCACCCCTAAATAACTCACTAAGGATTATAGGAGCAAGATACTTGGAATGAACATCCTTAGACAAGACATAACATTGGGGATCGACTTAGTGGATTTCTAAGAATAATTATTATTGGTGGATGAACATAGGAAAAGAGAAAGGAAAGGGATACGACTCAAGAAAGGTTTTGCACTACATTTTTAAGTTCTAACATAGATAACCATAACAAAGAATATACTCTAGGAAAACTATTTCAAGAAAAATAAGTTCTCAAATATCAAACAAATTATTTTATCAACAAGACAAAGCATGTTATAATACAAATCTTTTTAAATCCTTCATAAGAGATTATATTAACATATACATCTAGAGATATGGTAGCAAAATAATACCAACAAAATAAAACTATCAAACCTCCATCTCAATCATCTAGTACATAAGAGAAGAAATACATGAAATCAATAAATGGTAATTAGGAAACCGAGCTAAAACCACCTACAATTTGATAATCAAATCCTTAGTTAAAATCCATATTTAAAATCAGAAGATGAGCATAGAATAAAAATAACATATTCTTAACACCCATACCAATTTGGGAAGTCGGGTTAATGGTTGATCATTAGGGTGAGTCTTGCTGACGTGAAATATCAGCAGGGTGGCATTGGTCTTTGGTGTACCTTTTCTCATCTCTGCCCAAAAAGTCTAGTCATGCTGATGCACTTGCCCAGTTGTTCATCGTCAAGACTCATGCCAACTAGCTGATTGAATGCTGAATGGGGATGGTCATTGCATATCGGCTTGAGATCTCATACTCAAGTCAATATTGGCTTTGTAATATGTTCCTTTAGCCTAATTATATTAGATAGGTATATTTATCTCAGGCTATAACTAGAGGTTTTATTTTCTCGTTCTTTCCTCCCAGCATGTCCTTTGAACCGGATTTTGTAATCTTATATATTAGTGGCTTGCCACTTCTTTTAAAAAAAAAAACATATTCCTAACACCTATCATAAATTCATCATAATCCACTCACCAACGCAGACACTCTATTTTGGATCTATTACTTGAATTCAATCATGTGTTTCGGGTATAAACATGAAAACAAACTTAAGCAAAAAAATTACTGTTAGAAAGTGAAAGACCTTTTAACTTTAATTTTTATCAACTATATTATAATGCTAATTTTATAGAAAACTACATTTATATATACATTACATTAATTTGCATCATTTCTAAATTTCACACACATATATATCACTTTCTACTGATTCAAGCTAAAATGTTAGATTATTGTTGTTCATTTTTCTATGAAAATGGGACACAATTTTTTCTATTAGAGTAAGTGGTGAATGCCCCCAACCAATTAAAAAATCAATCAACAGGCTTGGAGCACAAGAAAAACTAACCAAACAATGAAATAACTAGAACAGGACAACCAACCAAGAAACAACAAATCTATGTCCTTGTTTAGAGTACAACTAAAAACAAGGCAATAGCTATAAACTGGAAAAGCCAATAGAAAGAAATAAGAAGCTATTGGAAATCTAAGTTTGGGCCCAACAATGGTCCTAGTGAAACAACATGAGTTTTCTGAGAAATAAGAGATTGGCACTTCTTGTGATAGACCACAACCCATTAGGAGGGATCTTTATCAAGATGATCTAATGTGACAGTGCTGGAAGAACCATCTGATGCAATATATGAGTCACCAATTTTGTGAAGGAATCTGATGGTTTAGAGAAAAAGAATTAGGAACCACAAGCATAATGAGTCCATGATTATAGAGACCCATTGATTGGTTTGTAAGAGGAGTAAGAAGAAGAGCTTGAACCACTCAGATAGACAAACCCATAAGAGAGGGGGGCACTGAATCTAATGAGGAATCTAACCCATAATTAGAAGCACTTGAAAAACTATGAGATGTTAGCAGTCATTGTCCTTCCACCGGGTTGGTGAAGAAAATCGATGGGAATCGTGGGGAAAGAAGATGCTAAATATTCTATATCAAAATAATGTTTGCACCAAAGAGGAATCCTCTAATAGTCTAGAATCTATTTCCACGACATCTCATCCACCTTTGAGAAGATCTAAGTATAAAGTGTTTTAGAAAGGTCCAAACCCACCAAAATCCTTGTGCATGAGCTATGGGAGAAGAAACTAGTATTAGGGTCCACATTAACAAATTGACCCAATCCATTACCAATAGCTTTATAGACAGAGTTGCATTAAAAAATGGAGGGGGAGGTAACACAATCGTAGCCATGTAGGAGAGAACATAGTTAATTCTACCAAAGGGTTGAAGGAGGGCATCTAGGGGCATAAAGAAAGGGTATGCGATCCCCATTTTGAGATACCCATAGACACAAGAACATCTTGATCTTGTATAGAGTCAAAACAAATAACAAAGAATTTATGAGCACAGGGGTAAATCTCAACCTTACCAAAGACCATTGACTTCCATTGCATCAAGATCTAGGAATATAGCTCTAAGAGCCGGGGGCCAAAGATGCTTAAACCTACAAATGAGACCCTTCATTGCAAAATAGGAGATGTTATTTACCACTTCCTAGCCAAGTACCACCTCAGGAACATAGGAAGTGCAGCGGAGGTATTTTGGATCCATAATAGAAGAGACTTTGGGGGTTTGTAGAGTGAATCAAGAAAGGAGTTCTTGAATGGGGAGTTCACTGCTCGACTTTAGGGATAGTCAGAGAGACTCCTATAGTAGGTAAAATTGTCTTAGAAGGGGAAATAGAGGCAGTGTTAGACATGTCTACTTCTAGGTTATAGGTCAAAGAGCTATTAACCATTGTAGTCATGGGTAGGAGATGAAAATTTGAAAATGGAGAGTTGGAGTTTGTAACAGGAACATGCGGGCTTCACTAGTTAGGCAATATTATACCACATGCATTCATATTGGGGGGAGAGGGGTGTTTAATATCCCAAAATTATTTAACAATATATAGCCTATCTAGTGAAAATAGGGGGTTATAATTTACGCTATGAAAAAATAGAATATTTTGTGAAAATATTGGGGGTTTTAACTCGAGCTATGTATTGGGAGGGGGTGACAAAAAGGAGTTTAGGACAATATTTTTTGAAAATTAGGGGATTCTTTAGTATTACTCAAATGCACATGCTATAACCTAGGCTCACTAAGTGAATTCCCTGTGAATAGGAACAACATGTAATTTCACCAATGTTGTATCTATAAATGTCTAGTCTATTTAGTGTATTGTTATGGGAAAGTGCATAAACATGGAGTACCAAAAGGGGATGTTAGGATTCCACTATTTTTTTTGAAATTAGGAAACTCTAGTCTTAGATGAGAAATTAAAGACAGTTACACTCAAAATTGGAAGATACATCAAGAACGAGAGTTGTAGTGCTCCTAATCTAATTCCTAAACTATGATCCCTCGAATAGTGTTTCTTTTTTCTTGTGTTTTAGAGTATATTTATGAAATACCATAGTATTCCAATCTCCCTCATGTAGCCATTGAACTCTAGATTTTTGCTTCTAGTATATTTCTTCCCCTTTAAGGAGGTAGTGTCATTCTTCTCTTAATTGTATTTCCTTAAGTCAGACTTCAAGTTTGGTATTCGCCATGGCTATAACATAATTTGTCTCTTTTAGGTCAACATAAATCTATCCCCTTTGTGAAAAATGATTCCCGAGGTATAATAACTCTATCGTTTAACCTTATTTTTTATTTCCCTCGACTTATATGCCTGATGCAGACAAGGTAGGGAGATCCAATGGAGGACAACCCCGCCTTGCAGCCTATAACACAATAAACATGAAATATACCAATAACCGGTTCACACAACACAAGAAACCATGCAAGATATCGGTAACACGAGATATAGCCGAGAAATCAGAAAGATAAATCCTTATAATAGTTAATGAATTACATATCCCCACAGGTTTTACACATGCTAGACCACATCCCAGGATTACAAATCAATTCTTACAACTCAAATCTATGATCCGTAGATCATCTTCTCAGCAATTCGGCCTTCAATAATAGGTTGCATTGTTATGCACTAATCCGGACCTCAGTCCCTTCGGACTTCAGTCCTCCCAAACCAGGATCTCTCTGGAAACTACATCTTCTCTGAATCTCTTCTTCCTCTGACCTATGTCCTCCAAAATGAATCTCCAAACTTTCCCTTTATACTATCTGCAAGAAACAACAACATGATCAAGTCAACCAAAGATCAACCAGTTCATAATGAAATGTGCAAACAATAGTATGTCGACCCAAATCACCAAGAATGCCTTTAATAATTCTTAGAACTTCACACAGACCTTCAAGAACATTGGTCAAGCCCAAAACAACATCTCCCAACAATCTGCAAGTCACAGAAATAATCTGCAACCCAATTTAGCATCTCTTTACTCACTGCAAGACCAACCGGTAAGAACACACCAATATCAGAACAATACCGGAATCAACATCTCACCGGATCCAAATCAAAATGCCATGAATCTCGAATATGTTTAATCTCAAGATGATAAATCCAAATCCACAGCTCAGAATCCAAAAACATGAAGAAATGCAATGATCTCCAAGCAACTCCACTGTTAACTACTCCAACCGGTTGAACTACTCCAGTGCTCTTGCATCAGACTCTCGGGGTTAACTGAAAAGTGAGTCCCATCACTTCATCTAGTTCGGTGATCTATTAGTAGGTACTTGCAACTTCCTCAAGGGTTCGACTGTCTGACTACAGGTTCTAATTGCCTCTCCTCGGCGAATCTACTGGACCACCCTGCAGCCTGCCTCAGTTTGACGATCTGTTCAAGTCTTCATCTACCAACTACCTAAATCTCAAGCTCCTAGGTTTGGTGGTCTGCTTGCAAGCCTTGTACTTCCTCATTGCTCGATGATCTGAACAATTATTCAAGCTACCTCAAGTTCTTTTCAACCAATCGGTTCACAAGTAGCTCTTCCTCCACCAACAACTTCATAACCCGCTTTGATACCACTTGATGCAGACAAGGTAGGGAGATCCAATGGAGGACATCCCCACCTTGCAGCCTATCGTATGTAAAAATTCATCTTAAATGTGTAAAGAAAACTAGGAATGAAAGGGAAAATCATGAATCCCTATCCTAATTAGAATTCAAACAAACAGACAATGAAATAATGCAAATAAGCAATAGGAATGTAAAATATATTAATCAAAACTCCCTATTCCATGATCACATATAGCTTCCATTATTCTTCTCTTCTTTGTGGTATGATGGATCTCAGATATTGCGCTGACAACCTGCAATTGACACAAAGATTCGAAGTTCATGATTTTTGAAAATGGAGATTGAATTCTCAATTTATAGATAACTGGAGATGATTGATTGAAAGGTGGAATGGATTGATCAAGAGGTGGAACTCAGGTGAGCTCACATGAAGATTGATAGTTGAACTGCTAATTTAGAGGTGAAACGAAATAGATTGAGTAGATTAATTGAGTCAACTGATTGAGAAAAAGATGATTGAGGGAAGAAAAAGAATGATTGGAGAAAATAAAGAGGACGAAATAGTTAACTAATTGAAAGACTTTGGAGAGCTTTATTTAGAAAAAAGCTAACTAGAAGATGGAAATAGAGATTGGAGAGATAATTGGTTGAATTAATTAATTGGTTGAATTAATTAATTGATTGAATTAATTAATTTAGCATGTGCTTGAACTTTAACTTGGATTTTCAATTTAATTTTTACATGAGATTTATTCAAATATTGAATTTATTTTAAATTCAATTTAGTATTTGAATATTTTTAGAGCTTGACTTTGATTTTCAATTTATTTTTTGAAATCATGGACATGTGATTGAATTTAGAAGAATATGAAATTACAATTTGAATTTGGATTAGAAGAATTAATGAAATTAAATGAAATTAGAAGAATATGAAATTAAATGAAATTAGAATTTGGGGCATTGGAAATGGAAGAATAAATTAGTTAATTAAATAATTTAAAGAAACTATTTAATTATTTAGAAATTGAATTTAATTAAATAATAAAGATTATTTAAATTAAATGAATTAAATCACAATTAATTAAATAATGAATATTTAATTAATATTTAAAAGAGGGTTAATGATTAGATGATTAGAGATATTAATTGAAAATATAATTTATTTAAATAATAAAGATTATTTAAATTGAGGATTAAAAATCATAATTAATTAAATAATAAATATTAATTAACATTAGAAAATGGTTTAAATAATTAAATGATGATAGAATTGAAACTAGAATAATTAGTAAGATGATGAGGAAATATGAAATTAGAAGAATATGATTAATTAGCTTAATTAAATAATTAAATAATTATTTAATCAATTAGATGAATAATTAGTACATGATCAATGAGACATTTTTAGGTGTCTACACAACCTATAACACAATCAACATGAAAGATACTGATAACTGATTCATACAACACAAGATACCAGTAACATGAGATATAGCCGGGAAATCAAAAAGAGAAATCCTTATAATAGTTAATGAATTACAAATGCCCACAGGATTTACAAACACTGGACCATAGCCCAGGATTACAAATCAATTCTTACAACTCAAATCTATGATCCACAGATCATCTGCTCAGCAATTCATCCTCCAGTAACTGTCTACACTGTTTTGCACTGATCCAAACCTCAGTCCCTCTGGACTTCAGTCCTCCCGGACTAGGATCTCTCCGGAAACTACATCTTCTCTGAATCTCTTCTTCCTCTGACCACTATCCTCCAAAATGAATCTCCAAACTTCCTCTTTATACCATCCGCAAGCAACAACAACTCGATCAAGTTGGCCAAAGATCAACCGATTCATAATGAAACATGCAAACAATAGTATGTCGGCCCAAATCATCAAGAATACCTCCAATAATGCTTATAACTTTGCACAAACCTACAAGAACATTGGTCAAGCCCAAAACAACATCTCCCAATGATCTACAAGTCACAGAAATCATTTGCAACCCAATTCAGTTTCACTTTACTCACTGCAAGACCAACCAATAAGAACAAACCAATATCAGAATCGATATCTTGCTGGAATAAAATCCAAATACCATGAATATCGAATAATTTTAAGACAACAATATCAAGGTGATAAATCCAAATCCATAACTCAGAATCCGAAAACATGAAGAAATGCAACAATCTCCAAGCATTTCCACTGTTAACTGCTCCAACCGGTTGAACTACTCCAATGCTTCTGCATCAATCGGATGAACTACTCTGGTGCTCCTGCATCAATGTAACTCTATGAATAGGGGTTCCATAGATAGGGATGATCCACTAAGTGATGGCCAAGTTGCTGAAGTCTACATGTAGTGACTACATAAATTTAAATTTGAAGGTCTATGGGCCTATATGAGGGGAAATCTTCCACTTGAAAAGAAGGGTGTTATGGTCAAAACCATATCTAGAGATAGAAGTGAGAGTATGATCTTGAAAAATCTCATCCATTAGAGGTGAAATATCTAACTTGAATATTATCAGCTACCAATCTCCTATTAGACCATGTAAAAAGAGAATCCTAAGGTCCACATGGACTTTGCCAATTATTTAAGAAATCAGTTACTTGTCCATCATATTATCTAAGTAATCCTCAAGGCCAACCAGGTTGTTTCAGAGAAACAATAGGATATTCAAATCCATCCAACATCCAATGATAATCTCAATGGGAATCCAATTAGAGGGTACATTTTTCCCATAAGATTTCCCTTGTAGCTCTTGTGTTGGGGCCATACACATTGACTAGGTTTTATTACTCATTGGAAGACACAATAGATAAGGTGATTGATAGGATATTTTTACATCGGTTCACCATATACTCCCTTTAAAATAAAGGGTTCCACATTGTCACTATTCCCTCCAAAGCACCATCAGTAGGATTGATACTATAATTTTTCCCATGCCATAATTGATCAGCAATGTTAGCAAAAGAAGATTTAGACACCTTAGGTTCTTGTAACAATAGAATATAAAATTTGTTGTCAATAATAGTACACCTCACAGTATGTTTTTTGTGAGAGCTATTTATCCCTCTAATGTTCCAAGATAAGGTCTTCATTTTTTGGTTCTTTTAGCCCCTAATAGATTGTCAAGGGTCCCTTTTTTTTCCATAGGTATATCCTTTACTACTTTTGTGAGGTTTTGCATTTCATCTAGGTGGACCCCATTGTTAGGGTTTCAAGCAGATCTGAAGCAAATATGAACTAACAATCATATGCAGATTTAAATACAAAAGATAAAGAAATAAAACAAGACACAGATAACACAGAGATTTAATGTGGTTCACCCAGAATGGGTTACGTCCACCATACACAGCCGTCCAATCTTTCTTATTATTCAACAAAAATAGTACATCAACCTTACAATGCCTTTAGCATCCCAGCCGCTTATAACATGTGTTTTTAGGGCAACAAACAAAGTCGGCATTTTTAGGGTTTTATTACAATGTCGGTTTTCATCAACAAAAACGGCAAGGATACGTGCTGAGTGTACAGTACTTTGCTGATCAGTTGCCACATTTCAACAATCTCCCACTTGGAGACTGATCAGGCTCCACACTGAACAATCTCCCACTTGGAGACTGATACTACACGACACCATTGTACATGTAACATTCGGTGGATAAAACACTAGGAATTGACTGGTATAAATTCCATAATTATCAATCAAGAAGACCAATAGAAACTGATGAAGAAATCAGCTTCTCCTGTGGAACTGCCTTTGTGAACATATCGGCAGGATTCTCACTTGTGTGAATCTTCTCAAGCCGTAACTGACCCTCCTCCAAAATAGTCCGGATGAAGTGGTACCTACGCTGAATGTGCTTTGTCCTTGAATGAAAAGCAGAGTTCTTTGCAAGATGAATGGCACTTTGGCTATCAGTATACAATGGGCTATCCTCCTGTGTCTGACCCAATTCCTCCAGAAAACATTGTAACCAAATCATCTCCTTGCTGGCTTCTGTAGCAGCAACATACTCAGCTTCAGTGGTTGAAAGTGCAACAACCTTTTGCAGCCTAGAAACCCAACTGACTGCAGTTCCCCCTATAGTAAAAACATACCCTGTAGTACTCCTTCGTGAATCAATATCACCCGCTAGATCAGAGTCAACAAATCCACTTAGAGCAGCATTAGATCCTTTGAAACATAATGCCTTCATAGTAGTTCCTTTCAAATACTGAAGAATCCATTTCACAGCATTCCAATGTTCCATACCTGGATTACTCATAAACCTACTCACAACTCCCACTGCATGTGCAATATCTGGCCTTGTGCATACCATTGCATACATCAGACTGCCAACAGCTGATGAATACAGGATGTTAGACATTTTATTAACCTCTTCTTGTGCCTTTGGGCACATCTCCTTAGTCAATTTGAAATGACTAGCCAAAGGTGTACTAACTGCTTTTGCATCCTGCATGTTAAATCTTTTCAACACCTTCTTTATGTACTCACTTTGGGACAAATTCAAGGTTCTATTTTTCCTATCCCGTGTAATCCTCATACCGAGAATTTGCTTAGCTGCACCCAAATCCTTCATAGCAAATGACCTGGCTAATTTATGTTTAAGATCATTTATATGTTGCATGTTAGACCCAGCAACAAGCATGTCATCAACATAAAGCAACAGGATAATATAACTGCCATTATCAAATCTCTTAAAATATACACAATGATCAGAATGACATCTATGATAGCCGTGTTCAGCCATGAAACTATCAAATTTTAAATACCATTGTCGGGGTGCTTGCTTTAGGCCATACAAACTTTTCTTCAACCTGCACACCAAGTTCTCCTTACCTTTGACCTCATATCCATGTGGTTGCAACATGTAAATTTCCTCCTCCAAATCTCCATGGAGAAAAATTGTTTTGACATCTAATTGTTCAAGATGTAAATCATCTGCAGCCACAAGACTAAATACAGTTCTAATTGAAGTCATTTTTACAACTGGAGAAAATATTTCATCATAATCTATACCCTTTTTCTGTGCAAAACCTTTTACCACAAGTCTGGCCTTATATCTTTTCTGACCTCCTTCCTCCTCCTTCAGCCGATAAACCCATTTGTTAGCCAAGGCTCTTTTTCCTGCAGGTAAAGGGACTAAGTCCTAAGTCTTATTTTTCATTAAGGAGTCCATCTCCTTTTTCATGCCTAGCTGCCACTGTTGTTTGGCATCCACCTGCATTGCTTCTTCATATTCTTCTGGTTCACCAGAATCTGTTAATAAAATAGAATACAAAGAAGGAGAAAATCTTTCAGGGGGTCTACTTGTCCTCGTAGAACGTCTAACACTTGCAGGAGTTTGTGGGACAATCTGTTGTTGTTGAGCATCAGATACCTGTGGCATTTCATTTTCAGGAATCTCATCCAACACTACATATTCTTGTTTGTCCTGTTCATGCTTCTTTTCCTGCATCTCTTCTTTATACATAACCTTCTCATTGAATATAACATCTCTACTTCTAATTATTTTCTTATTTTCAAAATCCCATAACCGATAGCCATATTCATCTATCCCATATCCAATGAAGGTACATTTCTGAGATTTAGCATCAAGCTTGGTTCTATTTTTTTTATCAACATGGACAAAAGCTTCGCAACCAAAAGTTTTTAGAAAAGAATAATTTACCTTTTTACCAGTCCATGCCTCCTCTGGAATACCACCATCCAAAGGGGTTGAAGGTCCTCTATTTATCAAATAGACAGCAGTATGTACAGCATCTGCCCAAAAATGTAAGGGCAATCCAGCATGCAATCTCATGCTCCTCGCACGTTCCATGATGGTCCTATTCATTCTCTCTGACACACCATTTTCCTATGGAGTTCCTGGAACTGTCTTCTTCTTTCGAATCCCATTTAAGGAACAATAATCTTCAAATGTTTTGCTGCAATACTCACCTCCATCATCTGATCTGAGACACTTCAACTTTTTCCCTGTCTCATTCTCAACCAAAGCTTTCCATTTCTTAAAAGTTTCAAAAACATCTGATTTTTGTTTTAGGAAATATACCCATGTTTTTCTGGTTGAGTCATCAATAAAAATAACATAATAACAAGAGCCACCAAGAGATGATACCTGAGCCGATCCCCATACATCTGAATGTACAAGCTCTAACTTCTCACTCTTCTTCTCTTTCCCAACCTTGAGAAATCTAACTCTTTTCTGTTTACCATAAACACAATTTTCACAGAACTCTAAATCAATCTTTTTTAGTCCTGGCAATAGATTTTTGGAGTGAAGGATTTTCACCCCTTTTTCACTCATGTGCCCAAGCCTATGGTGCCACATTATCGAATCTGTTCTTGTAACATTTATTGTTGTTGTCCCTGTAGTAACTTTATCTGTAGCAACTAAGGTAGAGTAAGTGTTACCAGTACACAGATATAATGTGCCTACCTTCGCACCTTTAGCTACTACTAATGATCCTTTAGTGACCTTCCACATACTGTCTGAGAAGGTAACTATGCAACCTTCACTACCTAGTTGCCCTGCAGAAATTAAATTTCTTCTTAAATTAGGAACATGTCTTACCTCCTGCAGAAACCAGTCATTACCATTCTGCAACTTGATCTTTATCTTTCCTTTTCCAACAATTTGACAGGGCTCATCATCACCCAAATATACCTATCCAAAATCACCTTGAACATAATCTAGAAAATATTTTCTATGGGGTGTAGCATGAAATGAAGCCCCAGAATCTATTACCTAGGAATCATTAACATTATCCAAACATAAGATTAAAGCATCTTGTAAAGTATTACTTGCAATATTAGCTTCCTTACTGTCATTTTCATTTTTGTCTCCTTCTTTGTTTTTCCGAGATTGACAGTCTTTCTTTAGATGACCAGGCTTTCCGCAGTACCAACAATCTTTCTTTCCTCTAGATTGAGAGTGTCCTTTCTTTGACTTCCCTCGTGGCTTCTCATTCCTAGGGCCTTTTCCTCTTTCCTTTGATCTTCCTCTGTTCTCCACATTCAAAACACTACCCGATGATGTTGGAGTCTCACCTGTGCTTTTCCTTCACATTTCCTCGCTTAGGATAACACCAACAATATCATCAAATACCAAAGTATTTTTACCAGAGACAGAGTTACTTACAGCCATAACCAAGCTATTCCAGCTTTCTGGCAAAAAACATAAAATCAAGAGAGCCCTAACCTCTTCTGCAAAGGTAATTTTTACCGAAGACAATTGACTGGTAATTGTATTAAATTCATTTAAGTGCTCCGCTACAGATCCTCCCTCACTCATTTTCAAATTAAACAAACGCTTCATAAGAAATACCTTATTCGAAGCCAAGGGTTTCTCATACAGCTTAGCCAATGTTGCCATCAAATCTACAGTCGTTTTTGCTTCTGCTATATTGAATGCTACAGACGACGCAAGGCACAATCGAATGGATCCCAGTGCCTTTCTATCTAAAATGTCCCACTCTTCATCTAATATTGTGGTCGGTTTATTTGCCTTTCCTTCCAATGGCCGCCACAAATCCTTTTGATACAGGTAATCCTCCATCTGCATTTTCCATAACTGATAATTCTGGTCGTTAAACTTTTTGACCTTGAATTTGGAATCCTCCATTGCTCCCACTCAAATCTGAAAGTCCTGCCAATTTACAGAAAACCTGACTCTAATACCAATTGTTAGGGTTTCAAGCAGATCCGAAGCAAATATGAACTAACAATTATATGCAGATTTAAATACAAAAGATAAAGAAATAAAATAGGACACAAATAACACAGAGATTTAACGTGGTTCACCCAGAATGGGTTACGTCCACCATACACAGCCGTCCAATCTTTCTTATTATCCAGCAAAAATAGTACATCAACCTTACAATGCCTTTAGCATCCCAGTCGCTTATAACATGCGTTTTTAGGGCAACAAAAAAAATCGGCCTTTTTAGGGTTTTATTACAATGTCGGTTTTCATCAACAAAAACGGCAAAAAAAGTACTTTGCTGATCAGTTGCCACATTTCAACAATCTCCCACTTGGAGACTGATCAGGCTCCACACCGAACACCCCATGAGGGTCCCAAGCCTTGGCAACCTAGTGACGAAGCATGCTTTCAACGAGAACCCTCACAATAAAATAGCCAATCAAAGTAAACTGCTTAGGCTAGTGGCATGCACTATCAAAAACCTGAACATGAAGAACAACATCAGTGGTAGACATACCTCATGAAACACCTTGGGAACAAATTTGTGAGGCCACTTGTTCAGGGGTGCCATGATCGCCAAACGCCAAAGCTCCAACATCAACATCAATTGCTAAGTTGAGGCCGACTAAGGCCATAATAAGCTACAAAAATCCCACAGTAAATCAATGATATTTTTAAAATAATTTTTTCTATGTTATGCATCACTACTATTTTATTATGATTACTTTATTACTAAAAAATGTCTAAATATGCAACCATAGTTAAAAAAATTAAATCTAGAAATTGAATAAAGAATTAATTATTATTATCATAATTCTAAATAGTAATGATTATTTTTAAATTTTACATACAAAATAAAAATTTTAAATTTATTATTATAATTAAAAGTAACTTTCTGAATTAATAAACCTAAAATAAAAAATATATATTGAAGATAATCTTTTAGTTTAGGAAATAAGCTCAAAGATTTAAATTTTCAGTTCCTTTCAAGCAGTCATTATATGTCGACATACCATTAAATTCAGGGGAACAAATGAATTTCAAACATAATAAGTAGGTAGGAAATATTATAAAAATAATAGTTCTTGTGAATACATTTCCTTGTTTGTAGCCACTACAATGGAAAGTTCAAAGTGCTAAAAAAGAGATGTCAATGGATGGAATTTGACATTTGGAAATAAGAAATTTCTATACCATCCTTGTGTGGTCATTGACAAATAATAGAAACCCACTAAATGTTAGACGTGTAGATTGTGCTCTAAGGATCTCAAAGCAAGAAAAGTCATTAATGTGACCTACAACATCTAGAAAAGTGGCTTGTCATTTTTCATTGACCATTTATCAATATTTGTCATAAACATATCTCCTTGTCAATAACCACTAAGAAATTTCAAAATTCTCAAAAAAAGAGATGCCAATTTACACGTATGAGCAAACTTTGATATTTGGAATTTAGAAATTGGTATACCATAAATATATAATCATTATGATCATTGGAAATGAGGGAAAGCCATAATATGTTAGATATTCAAAGATGTTGTGGGCTTAAAATTTGAATAGATTGTTGTCTAAGACACTCAAAACAAGGGAAATCAATAATAAGACACAACATTTATAGCAACGATCTTTCATTTCTCTTTTACCACACTTCAAAATCCATCATAAACATATTTCCTTGTCCACAATCACTAAGAAATTTCAAATTTTTGAAAATAAAAGATGCCAATTTACATGTACTATCAAAAAGACTTTGACGTTGACAAATTAGAAATTTGTAGACTCTACTTATATGGTCATTGACAAATTAAAAAAGCCACTAAATGTTAGACATTTCATGATTAAAAAAGACTTGATATTGAGAAATTAGAAATTTATAGGCTAGAGTTATATTGTCATTGACAAATTAAAAAAGCCACAAAATGTTAGATATTTCAAGATTCAAAAAGACTTTGACATTAAAAAATTAGAAATTTATAGACTATAGTCATATGGTTATAGACATAATAAAAAAACCACTAAATGTTAAACATTTCAAGCTATAGGTTCAAAATGTACATAGATTATAGTCTAAATTGACTAAAATGAGAAAAGTAACAAGATATGTATTGTGTCAAGTTCTTGCCTATAAGTGTTATATGTATAATAGTTATTGTTAGGTAGAGTAGTTAATGATTATAGTTAGATTAGTGGAAACATAAAGTATTCATATACATCGTTAATCATCTGGTTGATTACTCTTTGTGATGCTCTATATTAGTCACATGGCTTATTGGTAGCTACTATTAATGCTATAGTAAATGGTTATCTCTACACATACTAGTTCCCTTTTTTTGTTGATGTGTAGGAAGGCTTTAATTTGTAGCAATAAAGATCTTGAGCATAGAATTTGTCCATCTTATTTTCAAACAATTTGGTTTGGTTGAATGACTTTTTTCTGCAAGCGTGTTTGGAACTAGGTTTAGTATTGTGTTCAAATAGTCATGTCAAAATTAATAAATATGGACGGTTGAGATTATTTGTACCATTTTACACCTTTCTTTACAATTCACAACCATAGCTTTCAATAAACAACTCATTCATTTCATATATCAAACGTCTTTGACATGTTTATAATTTTATCAATAATAATGTATGATATATTATAAAAATAATACATACATAAAAATTGAACAAAATATTTAAAAACAATCAAAACATTAAATATGATCCATTTTTAGATAGATAATACATAAAGAGGCAGGTATTTTTAAAATTACAGTGTTGAAGATTTTTTAAAATTGTATATTTAATTGAATAGATATAAACAATAAATATGGTCAATTGTTAGATATACAATACATAAAGTAGGTGGGTATATTTTAAATTGCAACAATGTCTAAGATTTTGCAAATATTATATATTTAGTTGGGTAGGTATAAATAACATCACAAATATCATTCAAGGAGACAACATAATGTTAAAGTCAACAATGTACCTTTATTATGATGTATATAATATTGTATATACCATTCAAGTGGTTAATTGAACTCACAAAATTTATAAAAAAGATGAAATAATAATTTGATTTTTACAATAACTAATCTTATCATAAACCAATAGAAAAAAAGATAAATAACATTTTTTAAATTATTAAACAAAAAAAAATTTTAAATATAAAATTGTTGCTCTATACAATGTTGGTTTAACTAATAAAAAAATTAGATGCAATAGAAACATCAGTATACAAGAACTAATTATGGAGTAGCGAACTCTACTTTAAAGGCCGTCTGTGCGTATAATTGACGTCTCTTGTTATAGTGGGAATAAGTCCGCCTGTGTGAATTCACTTCGGTGATATTTATAGCGGAGTCAACAGGGTCTTTACCGAGTCGAATGTTAATGAAATAAACTTTAAATTCTAATACAGTTGTAGAAATTTCATTTGCAATTTTGTGGTGAACTTTGATAACTGTTCAAATGTTGAATATCATAAGATTGAATGGTCAATTGACATTTTTTCCATTGCTGGACAGACTTCAGTATTTCCTCCTGCTGGACAGACTCCAATTGTTTCTCCTGTTAGATTTATCCAGTAATAAATTTGGGGGAAGAATCCCCCCTGCTCTAGAGGATCTAAAGGGATTTAGAAGCCCTAAAGTTTCACAACTAGGTGGCACTACACTATATGAGGATATACCGCCCATCAGAATAAAAGGAACAGAGTATAGTCTGGAATATGTGCTGGCTGCAAACACTATACTTGATCTGTCAAACAATAATTTAACAGGGGAAATACCACCAAACATTGGGAATCTATCCCAGCTCAGGTTGCTAAATCTGTCTAGAAACAAGTTTGAAGGTACAATACCAGCATCTTTGGGGCAAATAGAACCTCTAGAGCAGTTGGACTTGTCTCAAAATAGACTAAGTGGGGAAATACCTGAGGAGCTATGCCAGTTATCCAAGTTGAGCTATTGGAATGTATCTTTCAACCATCTCTGTGGGCCAATACCTGCAGGAAAACAACTTATGACTTTTGATGAGAGATCTTACCAGGGAAACCGTACGTGTTTCTATGGGTATCCATTACAAAGTTGCAAATAGAATAAAAGTTCAATAGTGCCTACACCTTCCAAAATGGTGGCTAAATCAATGTGAAATAAAATGGATGAACATGTCTCAATGATTGTTGTAGGGTTGGGATTTGGGATTGGACTGGGTGGTACAATATCAGTAATGGTATGGTGAAACAAACTTGTACGTTCCATGCGGAGCTCCAAAATAAGAGGGTTATGTGCAGTTGCAGATTTCCCAAAGTAGCTACAGCCCACACTTCTCCTTTTTCTCGTCCACTAGTTCAGTTGCTCCATCTATTAGTCAAATTTAAAATGTTTTTGTTTCATCCATTCATAAAAAGATTAAGCTACAAGGTGTTGTGTTCTAGTATAATGATTCCATTACTAGTGGTTGTGGGAGAAGAGAAGTTTGTAACAATTTTAGTGATGGTAGTTTGAGAGAGAATAAGGCATGTATAAAACGTGTGTAGTGTGATAGCAAATTGGTTTTCTTGATAGCAAAGTATGTGGTTAATCAAGAGTATTGGCTTAGGTCATTATATTCAATTTTTATTATAAAATCAATATCATAGATTTTTGTTTTAAATTATCATTATATAAATGGAAATTGTATATTATTAGTCCCTGCTTTTAGGGGACTAGTGTTTTCACTCTGCCTGTGCTAATTTAATTCAGACCCCACACAACGTTTATGGTTTTTAAAAAATTTGTTATTAAAATGCGATAATTATTTCTAATTTATGATTGGCTACTTAGATTTTTCCAAAGGGCTGTTGTCGATGTGTCTCCTGCATAGGGTTTCTTGTGGCATTTTGTAGAATAATAAACGTGTCAGATTATCAGGCTCATCGATTTTTATTTTCCGTAGTCCATTAAGAATTCTTTATTTTCTCTCTTTCGAAACAAAACTATTATGCGCAGAGTCTTCACGCTGAGCAAAACAGGGGAAATCATTTTTCCAGGCGATTTCTAAGACAATAGAAGAGAGTGACAGAAATCCGGGTATGACTTCCCTACTGTTCAAACATTATCTGCATTTGGCTCTAGCTGGATATCCCAATTTAGAGATTTTTTTGCTGTTTCTGAAAAACCTATCTAGCTTTTTCGTCCTTTCTGATGAAGATGCCTCCTCCAAAAACCCTTGTTGTTCTTTTGTCACTTCTCCCATAGAAGACACCTGTTGTTGCTTTTTTGTTCCTCTTTATGGTGAAGACGACGACTCTTGAAACCCTTCTGGGTCTTTTGTCCCTTCACTTGGTGAAGAAAACTCAACACAATCCTTTAGCTTTCTCTGCAGTTGCTTCTCTCCCATAACAACATACATATAATTTTCTACGACATTTACGTTCTTCATTATTTCGGAAATTGACAGATATGAACTGAAAATTTGAAAAAAGTTACAAATCCACAAAACAAGGATCCTTTCTCCATGCTTAATAGCCCCTACAACCAGAAAAAGAATAGCAAAGCCATTATTCACTAACTGCTCCAAATCCTTGGGTATAGCCGATTACCCCATGCTCTGTGGAGGAGCGCATTCCTCCTCACTTCCCAATTACTCAACTCCTCTCATTGCAACAAATAGCTTGTTTTCTAAAAATAGCTATACAATTTTCCAGGAAATAGGGTATACAATTTTCTAGGAAATGTCAAAAAAAATTCTATGCTTTTATTTTTTATGCTATCTACAAATAGCTTGTTTTCTAAAAAATCTTGTGATCACTTGCCTAATCTGTGAATACTTTGCGAATTTTAGAACTATTATTTGAAAGTGTCTTTGCCCATTAAGATTATCAACAGAGTTCCTGATATCCTATGCTACACAACGAGTTACATAAAAAATCCCAAGTGCTCTTTGGTTGAGGCTCTTCTAAATTAGGCTGTTCTCTTTCTGATGAATGACAAAAGAAACTCTCTCCCGCCTTCAACACTCAAATACAAAACACAAAACAAACTTACAAAAACAGAGTCTTTGTTTTTTAACTCAACAGAAGAACAATGAAATATAGTTCCATTCTTTTAAATCTGAACACTGAACACATTAATTACAAATATGACCTTCAATGGCCTCTCTCACACTCAGTACTACTCTTCGGCCGATGCTTACTCAATCGAGACCCTCTCTGCAGCTTACACTTTGCAGGCCCCGCACACATGAATTTTTCCCCTTCTCTTATATTGCTCTGCATACGATTCACATTCTGGACATCCATTCGAATTCATCTTGCTAATTAATAAAACTGTCTTATTTTCATTTCTGCGCACTATCCTTACCTGTCCACGCATCTCATTAATTCCCTTAATTCATATTTGGCCAATGTCTTCTTGTCTTCCTATGCACAATTTGAAAATTCTCTTGAAATTAAAATAATTTTTTATGTCTATACTTTGTTTTCTGCTTCTTTGCCTGCGCGACCTCTGCTTCTATGAAGTTGATCAGTCGTTTTGGTAAGGTCTGGTTGAAATTGAAGACCCTTGATTGCATCTTGTCATTGGATATGAGACAACTGTTTAGGGGATTTGTCTAAACTTCCACATTCTGCATTTGATTGAAGCCTGCAGCTGACAATCTCTCCATGAACCTTCTTTGAAGCACTATAAATCATGCTGGGAGAACGGTAGAAAGGGTAAAGTAGTTGGGCTTATGTCGTCCTCATTTTTTTTAAAAGTATTAAGGAATCACCAACGTGTTCATAAATTCTTTATGAGCTGTGATCATGACAGCCCATGAAATTCCTTGACCATTTAGTTTAGAACTTTGTGACCTTTCACCAAACTCACACTCTTGGCATGCTAAACGAACAGATTGTTCATTGAATTCGAGACTGAATGTTAGGGCATGAATTCCTTGTTCCAAAGCTCCCACTTCACAAACAAACTACCAGAGAGCAAAGGTTGTATTTTAACTTTCTTATCATAGACAGATGAACAGAGAGATGCCAAATGAAAACCAAAGCAAGTCAACATTGAGGAAACTAGTGTTGCAACTCCAATGGAACTCTTTGAGTCCCTATAAGCCAATCTCAATCATATAGCAGTAACATTAATTTCACCACTTTTTTCTGAATTTGGAAACTTTATAAACTCAAAACTTCTGAACATGTAAAATTAGGGTAATTGAATTTGGAGAATATTTTGAGCTGTAGGTACTGTGCATGATTTTGACCCATTGAAACTTTTAAGCTAGCCAAATAAATAAATTTTGTATTTTGTGGATTGGAGTTGCTTTCGCTAGATATACATGTCCTTAAGCTCTAATTTGGATTTTAAGGACAATTTCTTAGTTGATAATTCTTTCACTATGTTTTTGTATTGAATATATATGAGAGGAGGACAGTCAACGAACTGCCAAGGAAAGAAGAAGATACTGAAAGTTACATTGATGCACAGATGGACGCCAAATTTTATCTAATACTTCTTTTCATGGTTTTTTTTTTTTTGAAAAAAATGTATATAAAATTGGATGTAAAACTTGTTGACACTGGAGTTTCGAATTCAAAACTAGCCAGTAGGTTTTTAAAAAATCAAAGGCAAAATCATAGGATATCTCTATCAAGGCAAGCCTGTTGCAAATGAAGGCCTAGTAGCCAAGCATTTAAGAGTTTATTGACTATTTTATAACGCATAGCTAAAATTGTTTATAATATTTTTTTATAGTTTGATTATATATGCATGGTTTCTGTAGTTATTTGTTGGTCATTTTATAATGCATGGCTAAAATTGCTTATAATATTTTTTTAATGGTTTATGTAGCTATTTATTGGCCATTTTATAATGCATGTCTAAAATTGCTTATAATATTTTATTTTATAGTTTGATTACATATGATACAATTAGAAAAGATGCTAAGCATATTAACAATAACTGGGTAGGTTGGAATACACATAGAAAAACAAGTTCAGTAAAGTATCAGGAAACTAATTATAATGCTGTTTTTGGTACTCTAAATTTCAAAACAAATGACATTAAAGAAGATATTTAGTTTCGTTTTGAAAAGTAATTTAATAAAAATGTCTTCAACTATAATTTGTGCATTCTAAGATTTGTAATGTCTATAGTCATTCTTGCCAGCACACCCGACATTAACTGTGTCATTCTTACCAGCACACCCGCCAGATGGTTGTGGATGAAGAAAAATTGCATCATGCAACCTTCTCAATCATATGAGTTTTATCTAAGCAATCGACGGGCTTTTTAATCTTAAAATGAATCTCTGTTTTTGCTAGCCTTTCATAATTGCAACGAGCAAGAGCAGTTTTATGTTTTATGGAACCTACAGAAGCTTTTATCAGTTTTAATATTTTTCTTTCTCCATTCACAAACAGTGCATGGATCTCTACTTTGAAACAAGTTTCTCCTAAAGAAAAATAAGGGCATTTTTTTTCATCTTTCACACTTGCCTTAACCTGTATAACCAATAATGGGCAAATTATATGGAACTCAGCCCTTCTTTCTTGTTGTTATGGTGTCAACTAAGCAATTGGCTTGGTTGTAGTGGGATTGCTACATTATTTGGTAAAAAAATAATTAGAATGGTTTTTGAAATCTCAATACGAATTTAATTGAATTCAAAATTGTTTACACTATTTAATCATTACATGAATTTGTACTTTGTAAGAGGGTATGAACATGTAAGAAGGTATGAACATATTTTATGTTTTTGCATCACATAAATTTTTTTACAATGTCATATTATATGGAACTCTGCAGCTGCATTGCAGCTCTTGTTATATTTTTTTATTCATTTTGTTTAGGTTATTTTTTCAATAATGATATATATATTTTCAAATTTCAAACACAAAATATTTTTATAATGATGAATTACATACTATTTTTGTTGACTCATTTTGTTTGAGCTAGCTTTTATATAACAATTAATATTGTTTCATATTTTGAACATAAAGTATACAAATTAAATGCTTCTAAGATGGTAAATGAGAGCATTATTCCATGTCTAATGTAAGAATTCTAAAATTTTAATCTTGAGAATAAGAACAAAATTGTATATGTTACCAACATTTTACAGAAAGTAAATAATTTATTACAGCTGTATTTCTCTTTAATGATTGATATTCAAATGAAAAATAAATAACATTTTTAGGGCGGAATAGGATTAAAAGAGATTTGCTCTTATACTAAACAAATCATTTTTATATATCTTAGAACATGGTAATTCATATCTGACACATAAAATTTTCACTACCCCATATAAAATGAGTTTCTGAAAAAGTTTAAAAAACATTTCTATTTATTTATTTTTATCGATAAACGAAAGAGCCAAAAATATTGATATTAAAATGTTAAAGTTCTAAATTTACATGAATATTATCAGTACGCCTACCCCTCTGGACCTTCCTTAGAAGAAGAAATTCAAAAAAGACAATTTCCCTAATTAAAACTAATTTCATACCACAAAATAATGGGAGAGTTCGTCAGAAGCTTCTACATCCATAGTTTGAAATTATCAACAATACATCTTCATGCATGATTTTCATAAAAGCTAATCAAAATTCAATATCTAAAAGCAGAAATTCATATCTTTTTTCTTGTGTCAAATTTCACCCCCAGGCTGGAGACCCAGGGTGGGAGCTGAACTGTCCTCGATCATGACCATGACCGCTCTCTCAACCCCGACCCCTGCCTTGACCACGTCCTCTTCCTCTTCCTTGGCTCCTCTGCAGGCAAGCTGAAGCATTTCCACTTGGGTTGGGGATCTTGTCTGCTTCTTTAAGAGTAAATAAGCCATTTAATATGGCGAAATCTCTGAAGTCTTCTCTCTATCTGTGTCCTCAACATAATCTGTGGAAAACTTCCATTTTAGAAATTTGTGTGCCATGACAACGACAGACCTATGTTTCATGAGAGCTGGACCCTCGAGGTCCAGAAGAAAGGGGTAAAAAGTAATTGTTTCTTCTTGGTCTGTGATTGATGCTAGGTCCCCAGGCCGTGGAAGAGCAGTCCCATGCAATGTGTACTTTAGAACTTTTCCTAAACCAACCAACAAGTTCAGGCCGAAAAGATGAGTTGCCAACTCTTTCACCTCTTCCTAGGGGACGGGAAGCCACAAATCTTGAATAAATTTGAGTACTATCCCTATAATACTCACTTTTTTGTCAAGATGACCCCCCTTCCTAAGACCATTTTTATTGCCAGAATGGCAAGAATAACCGTTTTATGGAGGAGTCGCTTCAATCGCTAGTCTGTGATTTCTTTCAAGGTTGATTGTCTGTTAGGACCTGGGCTAGAGAGACCAGAGTATCTACATCAAAATAGGAGAATAGATCCGAAAATGCCCTAACCATAAATTTTGAGGAGCTGGCCATTGTCAACTTTCCAACGCGAGAGTCTATTTTCGCTCTCCCAGGACCAAAAAACCAGACCTCTGAAAATGAAAAAGCTTGGACAAGGCAGAAAATGAAAGATGAAATGAAAGGTGGGCCAAATTGGATTACAAATTTGACGTGACTGCCCTCATTAATACCAACCATCACCCCCGATGTCTACCTACATTAATAGCATTATTCCTGAAGATAAACTGCCTGTCAGTTTGAAGTAGCTTCGACTAAATTCTATGCCAAGTGGCCGATGTTAATGCCTTGTAGCTGGATGCAGTTAATCTTTTGGAGCTTCAAGAAGAACGAACTTAGATTGTTTGAGATCTTGGGAGACTGCCTAATTGCCAGTCGTACTCTTTTCATTAATTCTGCCTGACTAATATAATAAAAGCTGGAGAATTATCAAAGCCATCAAGATCGATGTAGCCCTATGCCATTTGAAAGCAAATTTTTGCAAAGTTTTTATCAACTTAAAGTTGGACGAGGACATGATGTCAAAACACCGCTAGGGGAAAGGATTCAGTAGTTGAGCATGTATCAATTGTTGTGAGGGTTGTTGATACATTTTGTTCCAAAAATTGAACAAATAAAATCTATTGTTTGAAACAAAAAATATCAATTTTTGTTAAAAAATGTACCAACAGTTGTTAGGAAATGTACCAATAGTTGTTAAGAAATGTATTAATATTGTAAAAAGTAACCAATCAGGTGATTCCATATCAGCTGCACAACTATTGGTGTGTCTTTTGCACGCCTATTGGTCTCACTGTTTTGGGGGGTTGTTTTGGACACCTTGACAAAAAGCATGTTGATGTGGCATCATATTTGATGATGTGGCCTTGAAACCTTAGTTATAAGCAGTGGACATGCCAAGTAAGTTGTTGTAAAAAAATTGGAGTGATTTGAAATTTCCAAATAGAATTTTGAGAAGCGCAAAGTTAGGGTGCACAACTACTGGGTCCTTTCCTCTAAATGATCTAAGAGGGAGTGAGAAAAGTTGATCAATCTTGGATCTCTCTAGATTTTCTGACATGTATCAAGTGCTAGCTAGAATGTCGCATACCATAGTTAATTTGGTCGGGTACAATGTGACCTCAACCGCCAACTCCACATTGAGTAGGTCCACGTCCATGTGAAGGATGAGTTGGCGGCATAGTTAGGTTAAATGTAGATAGTCGTTAGAATCTACTCAACGGTTCTTAAATTCAAAATCAATTTTCAAAATAGGAGAAACCTGTTGCATGAGTTTGGTTGTGCACCCTTAGTATTCTTGGTAATTTTGAAATTTGCATTCAATAATTGCAGTGGCGGGAAGTACTACTCCTTGTAGTGTCTGACTTTGGCAGGGGAAGAGGAGTCTGGGGATCTATCTTCAAATAAAAACCCAGTTAAATTCTGTTAGATTTCTCAGAAGAGAGTTCATCCGCCTACCATCTTAAATCCAATCCTTATGCCACTAATTTGGAGAGAAAATCTGCTTGTAAATATACCTACAAGAATAGTTTTCGGATATGCCTTGTAAACATTTCTATCTATTAAATACTAGCAGTTGCAGGAGAAGTGCCTGCAACAGGTCACCGATAGGCGAGGCTCAAATTGGAGAGGAATTTACAAACTGCGGAGGGAAAAAGAGTGGAACAATTAAAATGAGGAAAGAGAATGCAGAAGTGGAGATGACATTGAATATTATAGCGAGTCAAATTGAACTATGAACAAAAATTTTGAATATTATTGTTGGCGATGATTTGAATTGTATTTTGTAAATCTTTACAAGAAGGTGTCAACTATATTTTGAAGCACTTATGAGGAGCGAAGCATATGATGTGTAATCATCAAGAAGAAGCTAATGATATGTGAAGATTACATCCTCCAGGGGGAGGAAACAAAATGAAGTGAGCCAAAGTGTGCAAAAAATTGTTTTATAGTGTGTGGAAGAGATAGTGTGAAGTGAGTACGGTGGAGAAATATTTAAGTTAAAGGTAGAAGATTTGTTTGGTGTGTAAAGGAAAACAATATACGGGGTAAATTATTGAAAGTACAAAGTCCAAAGAGAGAGGAAAGGTTGGTGTTACCTTTCATTTGTATGCGATGAGGAATGGGTGCTGGAAGTCTGCTTTCTCGTGGTCATGATGGTTGAACTTTGAACCTGTATGGGAGGAAAAAACTTGTTAATATAGAGCATTTTTTAATTTAGTGAATACGCATATAGAAACATAAGCTGTTAGAGGAGCATGCAGCTGGTTATTTTTTCTAAATGTAGATTTTCTACAGCTTGTGCGAGACTTCACAAAAAATAAATACAGTATTAAAATTCTTTGAAAGTAAATATATTTATCCATAATATGCACAGTAATGAAGAAGATTAACCACCAAATCAAATTAAATCTATAACAAGAAAATGTCATCATTTTGAAATGAAGTTTTTTGTGTTATGAAATGATGAGATAAATGTCGTATAGAATAATGAAGTAGTTTTTGGTAAAACACAATAGGTAATTTCTGACTATGTTGAAGTTGATAGTGTAGTATAGACTTAATGAATAACATAACCTATCGATGAATGAATGTTTGCAAGTTTTGATAATGCAATTGTGAAAAGGAAAGCACATGGATATGGTGAGGTTAGTTGCTCCAGCTATACAGTTCAAACAGTAAAACCTTTCAAGGGAGGAAATTATCGAAAATGTTGAGTAACAAAATAAGAGCATATATTAAAGTGATTGTTTTGTGGATTGTGCAATGCCAATTTTTATAAGCAGAAAAGAAAAACAATGCAAGTAATCTAACTATGCAATTTAAACAACACAGCCTGGTAAGAGTTAATTTGTAGGAACAACATATGTTGTAGTAGATACTTTGTTTGAGGGTAAACCTTAATTAGGGAGTTATATACTTACAAAATTGAAGAGCTTGGACATGTTTGTTGCTTTTTATTTTCCTTCTACATTGGTGGTTGAATTAGAACCTTGATTCCTACATCAAAGATAAGTTTAAAATTTTTAAAAAAATAGAAAATTAGTGATGTAGAAGCGCTGCATTATTAGAATAACATTGATTCTAAACAGACAGTGCAGTTATTTGAAATTGAGCAGGTAAAAGGCAGCCTGAATTGGGAACAGTGGGTAGCCAGTAACCAAATAAATGAATACAAGAAGATTAGTGATGATAAAGGTTTGAATCCCATTATCTAGTGTGTTTTTGAGTTGCATTGTATATGTGAAACAACTTGAATCTGTCTCTTTAGCTCCTCTCTCTAATAGCAAATAGACGAGGTTAAAGATCATCAATTAGACATTGTAGAAGGTTAGAGAGAAATTGGCTGGATTGGAATAAAACAGTAAGGAATATACTTGCAGTTTTTGGAGAGATTAGAATAATTGGTACAACATCTTCATAATGAAAAAAGTTGAAAACTTTACATACCTAATTTTGCTCCAACCAAAAGGAGTGGCAGACGAGGAGTATAATGTCGCAACGTAGTTACCCAGTGGAGGTAAAAGTAATCATGAACATTTTGTATTAAACTATTTCTTACAGTTGAAAACAAGAGTAAACTAAAAATCATTTAATGGAGTGTCAACCAGAATAGCTATACCTTTTTTAGAGACGTTATGGGGAAAGTGGACAGTGGAATCATTAAATGTGAAAGTAGCATGCAAAGAGATGGCAACATACAAAAGTGCTGGTATACCTAATAACGTGAGGCAAACGTTGAACATTGTTGTGTGTAGAAATTGCAGGTTGTAGGAAGAAAAGCCTTTAATGGGGGTGTATGTATGAACAACATGTAGTGGCAGAATAGTTAAAATGGACCTTGCAAGAAAATAAGCAACGTTATTTATCACATGTATAGTAAAAATGAAGAAGTAAAATTTAAAAGGGAAAGGGAGGAGTAGAAGTGAAAGTGTGGAGTGGCATACCTGATGTTGTTGCTGATTAGAGCGGATGATTGGGGGGTGATGTAGACATCTGATTGGAGAGAGTGACCAATTTGTTTTCTTCTTCCTTCATGATAGTTGTATAAACATTGCTTTGTAATTTTGAGTACCTTTCAAAAGTGAAAGGTGGGTCTATTCTTAGATCTTGAAGTGATTTCACTCGTGAGATTGCAGTGAAGGTCAGTCCCTGTTTTTCAGTCTTTCCAATATCTATTGTTGCTTTGTCCAAAGTGAGGCCTTGGGATTTGTGAATAGTATGAGCCCAAGCCATTGCAAGAGGGAGCTGAGTACGACCCTTGAGTAATAGGTGGTATAGGTACAAATTTAAGATTTGGATTGTCCCAATGAGGTCTAGTATAATTTTTGAACTCAACAACCACGTACTTTGGCAAGTCAAGAGGTATAGAATTTGTATCATAGACAATGGATTTGATTTGTCCAAATGAGCCATTGACCAAGCCAGCTTGTATCCATAGATTAGCAATTAACATTACTTGTTCATTGAGGGAGAGGGGTATTTCTGAAGGGAGTTGTTCATCATTATCATATACAATGTTAGTTTGCCTTGGAAGTTGGGCAAGACATAGTGCAACAGGTAAGTGCAATTGTTTTAACATTTTAGTATTGTGGTGTTTGGCTGATGCATTTGTTGCAAATAAATGAATTGAACAATCAAAGTGTTTGTTATTATCAACAACTAGTTTAGTGGAGGATAGAGACACAAGAGCTTCCCAATTTGTTTGGAGTGCATTGGCACATTTGGTTGGAAGTGTATTTGTGATGCAAGAATTTGAAATGAAGTGAAGAGTCTTCAATCGGTAGAACCCCAATTCCCTTCCAATGGTTCTCCACCCTCTTCCGTCGATTGAAGATGAAGGGAATTCTATTTTATGAATGGCCTAATGATAAGGGGTACACCTTGGTCAAGCGTGTTTGGGCAAGGGTGTATATGGGTGTGGTTGCATACTTATATGTATAGAAATGGTATGCAAGGGTGCATTTAAATGGCGCAGTGCATTTATGCAAGGGTACATATAAATGTGGTTGTTTAGATGAATGCAAGGAAATATGTACATACTTATTTATGTATATAGATATATATGTAGTTCAAAATTGTATATTGTTACATGTGTGCATATGTAAATACATAGACAGAGGAGCATATATATGTATATGCACATACACACATGCATATATTCCTATATATATATATATATATATATATATATATATATATATATATATGTAGTTTAGAACAATATATACTTACATATGTGCATATGTAGATAGATAAATATCTTAACATATATATGTATATGTATATACACTAACATGCATATATGTGTGTGTGTGTGTGTACGCAAAGAGTAGATGCATATGTATAAAGATTTCTTTCAAGAAGGTAGCATATATGCAATTTAGAATGCCAATCTAATGCCATTTGACGGGCAGGTCATGATAACAACCATTATAAAGGAACAACATTAATTTAACAAAGGACATTGTAGAATACAGGCAGCATGGCTATTATTATGGACATAAAACAAATACATTAATGCCTCAGTGAACAGTGGAATGGGGTGATTAGATAAAAACCGAAAGAATCACATAAAGGTGGGAAAGTAGGATATAGAGTAACAAATATTTGAAAAGAGTAACTAATCTAAGATATAGATTAACAAAGTTAAATAACAAGAAAAGGAAAAAAAAATTGGCGAAAACACATAGCTTAGATGTTAATTCCTTAAGCAAATGTAAATATGAAGACAAAATCTATCAGGCACGCAAAGAATACCAACAACCTATGGGAGGGCAAGAGGTCATGTTAGAACCAATAAGTTGAAAAGAGATGATAACAAACATAGATGTGGACAACCATGTTTTTAATTTCTAGTTTTTTTCAAAAATCCTATATGTCTGCACTAAATTAGTAATTCACTATTTCATAGGGAAGTTAATTTTCGAAGAACTTATTACAATATAACAAAGTTATAATTGAGTAATTTGCAACCATTCTTGTTTTTTATTTGGAAAGATTCTATAACAATGCAATAAAGTTGTAGTTCACAAGTTGCTTTAAATTCTAACCCAATGTGAAATAACACAGATGCAATTTCAGAACGTAGATGAAAGAATGCAAGTAGAATGTAAATGTGCATGAACAATCATTGTAAAGGTAAAATTGTTGGACCATAATTGGAGGGGTGAATTTGAGTCTCTGAAATTCATGTAAGAACCTTTTAGTGGAAGACTAATTCCAGTAAAGAGAGGCCTTTGTGAGATGAAAGCTGCATGAAAATAATACTTACCGTTATGGTTGACCAAGTAAAACAAAGACGAAGGAAAAATAGTAATTGTAGGAAGCATTTTAGACAATGGGGAAACTGGATTAATGATAGTTAATCCTATCATGGCCTCTTCCATTCAGAAGTCCTATCAACGATTCTGGTAACATATAATCTAACAAAGGTTTACAATATAGAAGACCTGCGAACTATGCTGGCAAGGTAGAATATAACAAAAGTGTATTATGGCAGAAATATGTTGTTCAAAAAGTGTGAAAGGCAGCGAAGATGCTTGAATCGATAGAACCCCAATTCCCTTCCAATGGTTCTCCACCCTCCTCCGTCGATTGAACATGAAGTGGATTGTAGCATATTTATGTATATAGATATATATGTAGTTAAAAAATGTGTAAAGCCACATATGTGGATATAGACATACATAGATAGAGGAGTGTGTCTATGTAAATGCATAAACACACATGCACATATACCTACACACACACACACACACACACACACACACACACACACACAAATAGATAAATAGATACATATATGTAGTTTAGAGGAGTATATACTTACATATGTGTATATACAGATACATATATATGTATATGCATATATACTCAGATCCACGTTTGTGTTTGTGTGTATGTAAACAAATAAATGTATATGTATAAAGATTAATTTGAAGAAGGCAATATTTCCATGATTTGAACTTTAATTTTTCTATGTAAATATGGAAGAGGTGGTAAGAAAGCGTACATAGATTTGCAGTCTGAATAGAAAAGAAAATCCATAAACATGCACTTTGTGATTAAAATTGTGGAGATATGTTTATGTATAGAGATGCTGAAATATAAAGGTGTCAAATGTTTCTAGTGTTGTTTGAATGAAATTTTAAACAAGGGGAATGAATGAAGCGTAATTGGAAAGAATAATGTTTAGTTAGGTATAACAGTGGACTTTACTACACATGCATATGAAGAGAAGCAAAAGTAAGTTATTGGAAAATGAGCCTATGTGTATTTAATTGAATCATCTTCAAAGAAAACTAGTAATTTTATTTTTTTGCAAGCAGAAAGTGAACAGGTTGCAGGGTGGAAACTTTAAATTGTGGGTGTTTATATACGCACACATAGATACATCCATACATATATGCGCAAAATGATATAATATCCAGTTACATATGTGCACAGGCAAATAGATATATATGGGAAGACATATTAATCTATGTATACACATATGGACATATACTTAGGCACACATAGAATGAGATAGATATACAGGCAGACAAATACATTCATATATATACAAAGAGAAATATTTGGACAAACTTGTACTGTGCTAACCTCAACTTTAATTTTATTATGTAACAATAAAAAACAAGGCATAAAACTGTAGTCAGAATTGCAGTTGTAATAGTATAAAAAGGAGATGCACATTTATATGTATTCAAAGAGAGTCTTAAAACAATGTAGACATCTTGAGGTACTATTCCAAATGTAATTTTGTAAATATGCAAACAACAAGAAAGGCCATGTGTATATGTGGGTACGAAAATGGAATGTTATTAATATTGACATAAAGTGTTTTTTGATGTGGAGGATTGTCAAAATAAAAGCATGCATAGAAAAAGAGGTTGTGAACAAAAGCAGCCACAGCAACGAGTAGCCTTCATTGGCAGAAATAGATATTAGTTAAAGGTTTAAGAAAACCATCTCAAAATGCAAAACAACACAATAGAAATATGTGGTTATATGTAGCAGTTCAATGTTTGAAACAACTGCGATCAAGTTTGGAGGAACAAAATATTGTCAAATTGTTTGTAAATGCAGAAAAATATGAGCTTCATACAGTGTACTTAGTCAAAGGGGAAGCCTATTTTTTTTCCTTGCAGTATAGAGTCATGCGGCTACACCCATTCTGGCAATCTCTGCAAGTAGATAGCTGCACTCAGGTTCAAAATCAAGCCTTTGTAGTTTGTTGATTGTTACTTTTATTCTACGCTCAGAGTTGTATGTGTCAGTAGACACCAAAACTGTCAAGCTATAGTGGTTGAACATAGCTTTATTAAGTATGCTGCAAGGTGTTTTTTCGGTTGTCAAGTCATATTGCAGCATGTATAGTTCCTTTGTAGACAGAGCCAAGAGTTCTGTGCCAGCCTCATCAAATGCATTAGCCCAAACAGTGCCTGTTTGACCTTGTCATTTCATTTGTAGGAGGTATTTGTAATTACATTCAGGGAATTGTGTTTGACACCTAGGGCAGAGCCACAAATTGTCAGCTATTTTAGTACATTTCTTTTTACATTCTTTACTATTGAACTGTAATGGGCAAGCTATATAATAAAACTGGTCTTCCCTTATGAATCGCAAGACAACGGTAATAGTAGTCTCAATGATTTCTAGGACAATGCTAAGACGTTGTAGGATGGATGCAATTGATATTCTCTGATATTGGCTATTTTTATCATGCACAGCCAAAGAGTGTGGATCAAGTCATTACTATGCAGGGCCTCTTAAATGGAGAGGGTTTGCTTCAGGAATGGGAGTTAATTTCAAAAGTTGTTGAGGCTGAAATATTAATAACTTTTCCATTGAAATAACCAACTCTTGCATTTTGAATAGCAAGGATGACAAATGTTCCAGATGCATGCATACTCTTCAAGTCATTGCCTAACTGTTCTGATGGCAGTCCCCAAAGGTTAACATCTATTGTCAAAGTTGACATATCATTTATTTTTACTATTCTTTTGTTTATAGTAGAGCCATCCTTTCTATGAATTACTGAAATCTCTCTAACATTGACAACAACACCAATAACATCAACCAAAGTATTTTTGGTACTGGTGAGAACTTCATTAATAGGGGTGAAGTGAGTTTTTTTTTTTTTTTTTTTCTGTCTCAACAGTATTAGGGGCACAACGCTTCAAAACTGAAGTTTCAGTTAAGATAATCTCAAGGTGGCTATTAATCTTATTGTATACTGTGTTTGCATCTTTTACATAACCTTTGGAAACAACATATGAAGCTCCTTTTTCAACTCGATGATAGTGCAATTCTGCTATTTCATCAAAGGAAGTAATTCTAATTTCACAACCCTCTTCGTCTATAATGTCGAAACTAAAAACTTGGCCATTGCATTTTGGCGTATTATATTGATACATTTTCCTCTTATTTGTTACCCAACCTTTTATGCTCTAATTATTTTGATAAGGGTTCAAACTTTTAGAGGGAGCCTTTTGTGGAGAAGGCAAATATACATCGAATTTAAGAGCACGTTTAGTAGAGGGCGGGGTTTCTCGACACCACATTTGCTCTTCTTGTTCTTTAAAGAGGTATCTATGTTTTCCAACCAAATCACAATTCATTTTTTCACATCTAGAGTGAATATAATGATGGTCCTGTAAAAGGGAGAAGGAGGTTTGCTCAATTGCAAGAAATATGTTTGTAAATTGCATAGAAATAGGTTCACATAAATGAGGAAAAAAGACTATAGAAGCTACCTTGTGTTCCAAACATATCGACAAGCATAGTTTGTCAACAAAACAATAGAACCTATCTTCAACGTCTCTGCATGTAATAAGTCAGCATACTTGGGTGGCAAAATGACTAACTGCATATACGTGCCATCAGATGGGACTATTTTGTATCTGTCATTGTCATTAGGATCACCAGCCATTTTTTCAAATGACTAGAGCTGCAACGATGGTAAAGGGATATCATCTCCAACATTCATAGAATGGATTGCACATGGGGTAAACTCGAGGTGATCGTCAAGTCCTTACAAGGAGAGGACAACAAGGCTGAATATATAGACGAGGGAAGTTTCATAGCAGAAATGTAGATACGATAAAAGAAAACTCTGTTTGGTGAGATATATATATATATATATATATATATTGCTGCCATTCTATATATCTATTCATGCAACGACATAATAGAATGCGAGCCATATTAGAAGATGGTGGAGCAGTTTTGAATAAAAGAATGTGTCTTTGTATATTTCTAAAAGTCAATGTGTTTGTGAGATTATTTTTTTTTGCCAATGGATGGATAGAATATATGTCCAGACTATGAAACATGGGAATGATGACAACTATGTGGATGCAGCGAAACATGTATACAATTGATGTTTTTTGTGTTGCTAAAACACCAAAAAGAATGCTCATATCTTTAAATTTGCAACAACATAGAATGGATTATCGTACCGAAGTATCTGGGGGAGGCTGTTGTGATGGAGTAGGAGAGCTGGTAGAAGATGACATAGTGCTTACTGCTATTCACAATTGGAGGAAGGGATCTTTTGTTAGAGAAAACAACATCTATAGAACAATAAACAACACAAAGAAAGGTTGAATAGCATATTCAAATAAATCCTTCAAAGTAAAGTGCAACATAAAAAACAAACATTCATAAATATTGAGATTAATATACATGCAAATTATACATGCAAACTTTGACTGCCCAAGAAATTCAAAGATTTGTTTCCTATTTTTCCAAGGTAACAAAATACAAAATTATAGGCAGACCCAAAAAGAGGTAACAAACACAAAATTATCAGCCAAGGTGGTTTTTTAATTTTAAAATCTGCCTTCTTGACAAAAAAAGAGAGGTGAAAAATATAAACCTATCAGCTAAGTTGCTTCTTAGTTTTTAACTCCGCCTAGTTGACCCAAATAAGCTTTGCAGTAAATACAAAACTTTTAGTTGAGCTAGTTCTTCAGTTTTAAATTTTGCCTACTAGGCCGAAGAAAAGGGGTCATAATTGGAAAAAGTGTAAAGACAGCTAGAGACAACAGACACAAATTATGAGTTAAGTTGCTTCTTCAGTAACATTTTGAAAAAAGACTCATAGCTTTGACATATTCTAATTGGTGTGAAGTTGTGAACATTTAATCTTACCTTAAAAAATCAATTTGAAACCCACAATTCCAAAGGAATACATTTTACCTATGAAAGATAAATAGAGCAACGAGCAAAGTTGAAGTATAGGGAGGGCTAATTGTATCAATATTCAACGCATGACCCATCAATGTTCAAGCCAGCTCAAGAATAATGGGAAATTAATTTCGCTGGAAATTCACATAGAATTTACTACTTACAACTCAGCACAATTTAATAAATCGGGGAAATGGAATGATGTCTTTCTTTGTGGGAGCAGGTAACTGAGAGAAAATCAAATGCCCATGAAGAAGTGGACTACATTTAATTAGAGTATGGACGTGAGGTATTTTTAGGTAGCACATTTTTCCGTGCATCCACTGCTTTAACCGCATTTTTTTTATTACTCATGAGCCTTGCAAGTTACATTTTGTTAAGGTCACCGCTAACAAATTTTGTTGTTCACCGTAAGGGGGAAAAAAAACTAGAACAAGGACATTTTTTTGGGTATAAATGCCCCCACTAAAGCTGATATATATATATATATATATATAAAGCTATATATCTGCATGCACAGACATAGAAATCCATATGCATCTGTATGTAAAATCATAAATATGTATGTATATATATATACATATACATATACATAGATATGTATGTATGTACATGGATATATAGATGCACAAGCATGTATGTATATATGGATATATGCATAAGCATAAAGCTATATAGCTGCATGCATAGACATAGAAATCCATATGTATCTCTATGTAGAAACATAAATATGTATGTATATATACACATATACATATATATAGATATGTATGTATGTACATGGATATATAGATGGACAAGCATGTATGTATATATGGATATATGCATAAGCATATACAAACACAAATAGATATATTTATATATACGTATACATAAATACACACACACACACACACACACACACACACACACACACACACACATATTTTGCTATTTTGAGACGAGGAGGATAATGTTAGGAGAGGCCACGAAATGTATCTATATCTAGATTAATATTTTGTCATTGTTTTATAAACATTATGAAATATAAAATCAAAAGTAAAGGTTCAGGGCAGCTCATAATCCTGTGTTTTGCTAAGAAATGATTTCAACGAAAGCATTTTTTGTTCAATTATGGCTAGGCTGTCTTTTTTTGGCAGCAAGTGGTAGGGAAAATCAATCAATACGATAAATTCAAAGAAAATTAGAATGATGCATCAGCGGTTAACTGGCCATATAGAAAGTAAACCACAAGTGTTCTTTTCATTATCTGTCAATTAGAAAAGCAAATAACAAGGACAAAAGGATCAGGCAAGATGGTTGTTAAGTTTTATAATTTTTAAATCTGCCTACTTCACAAAAATTCAGAGGTAAAAAACACAAACTTATCAACTAAGTTGGTTCTTATTTTTTAACTTTGTAACAAGCACAAAACTATTAGGCAAGATGGTTGTTTAATTTTTTAAATCCGCTTAGTTGGCCCAAAAAAGAGGTAACAAATACAAAATAATCAACCAAGGTATTTTTTTAATTTTTAAATCTGCCTACTTGAGAAAAAAATAAAGGTAAAAAATACAAGCTTACCAACCAAGGTGGTTCTTAGTTTTAAACTCCGTCTACTTCATCCAAAGACGCTTGGCAATAAACACAAAACTATCAGTAGACCTAGTTGTTCAGTTTTAAAATTCGCCTTCTAGGCCCAACAGAAGGGGTCACAACCAAGAAAAGCGGGAAAACAAGTGAAGGCAAGAGACACAAAATTATGAGTTAAGTTGATTCTTCAGTTTTAAAATCTAGCTGTTAAGTAAAGAAAGAGGCAATGAATACAAAACTATTAGGGAAGTTGGTTCTTTAGTTTCTAAATCTGCCTAGTTGGTGAAAATTGCAAAGTAGATGCTATGCAGTAGCAGGCTAACTGAAGGGAACTGTCAAAACGTAGTTGTTCTTTACCCATAAAAATCAACTCGAATGCAAGGAGTAGTGGAGCCAGGGTCCAACTACAAATATACAACGGGCCATTGGAATAAAATTCAATAAAGATGATTAAATTTCCCAGTCATTTATTGAGATGGACAATAAAGAATAGGGCATTTTACAATGGGTCGCAACAATCAAATATGGAGAGATTTGAAAACAAATACAGAAATGGGGTTTCAGTGTCAAAGGTTTTTTTAACGTTGGTTCACATTTTTGGAGAGGCGTTTCAATATGATTAGAAGAAACAATGATGAGAAAGGGCCCCTATCGGCATTATTGAATAGAGGGAGGGCCAATTCATACTTGACAAGGTAGGCAGAAGCGAGGAAGCCATCCTCTACTTCACAAGTCGTCCCTCTCTTCATCGATTCATTCGAAGAGGTGGGTGGCCCTGATAAATTAAAGGTGATGATGTGGGCCAGTAGAAGAGCCAATTCGTAGGGTTGAAAGCTATTTGGTGGTGTCCATTACCTTACTGCCCTTACCCAGACTGGGAAGAGCTATCGATGGAATCTATCATAAAGAAAGAAAGCCGACATTTGCAGGCCACAACTCTTGTAGATTTATCAACGAAGGAAGTTAAAAACGTAGCAATACCATTCTTCACCCTTATGCACAATTCTATAATTTATTAAACACGGAGATGGCAATCACAATATAATATACAACTACCAAAATGCAGGCAAGCAAATATTAAACCTGTTGCACACCCAACTCAAAGAAACTAGACTTTAAAGGAAAAGCCCATAATAAGTAAATAAAGACCTTTTAAACTGCAAACCCCTCTGCTATGATATATGTTTCCTATTTTCCGTAGCTGCCATCAACCTAAGCATCCAAAAAATGTTGTGAAAGAAACCACAAAGCATACAAAATGAAGGGAAAATACCCGATTATGACCCGTTTCTATTGTCTGGACTGAAGAATGAATAGGAGCACACAATACATAGACAACTTTTTTGTAATTGTGATTCTTAAAGGAGCGAGAACAATCAGATTTGTTGTGCCAAGAAAGCAACCACGCCGCACCAAACACAACAATATAATTCTCTTGCCAGAAAACCTTCTTTGGATCGAGCTGGTTAGATGAAGAAACCCAACACTACAACAAAGCATATCAATGTTTGATGCATGAGCCATCAATGTTGAAGCAAACTCGCCACACTGACAAATTAATTTGCTTGACAAATTCACATAAAACGTACTGCTTACAACTTGACACAAAACACACTACATTTATCGCATTATGCAAATTGCAATTTGCAAGTATTTCAAAGCATAGCCAAATCTAGCAGGAGCTTGCCTATCCGACAAATTTTTGGGGAGCACATTTATCCGTGCATCAACTGCTTTCCCCATAATTAATACCTCGTAACTCGTTTGATTGATGTAAAATAAGATTTAATAACTCATAACTCGCATTTCACAACTCGCATCTCACTGTTTGATTGATGTAAAATAAGTTCTAATACCTCGTAACTCGCATTTCACAACTCACATCTCACCGTTAACACATTTTGTTGTTCCTGTCTTAAAAAAATTTCTGAGATACTGACAATTTTCCGGACATAAATGCCCCCACAGAAAGCCTATAGGCTTAATTATTAAACATTTCTATTTATTAGATTATTTATTAACTTAATTTTGTTTAAACATTTTGATCACAAACAACTTGAGAAACTATTGGCAACAATAAACAACCATTACTTATTCACTAACTAAAAATCAAAGGAATACAAGATGCTACTGATTTAATCATTTTTGTGTCTTTATGTCACTCGTAACATTCATATTTCATTGATTTTTCCTAGCCAATTAAATATTTAATGGCACTAAGAATATAAGACGTTGCATTTAAAGTTGGCGCCACCCTTTTTTTGGGCATCCAACATGAGCACAAGACATAGACTATGCATTAAAAATGAGATCGCATCATGCCCTTTATTGGCTACGTCTTCAAGGCCATTTTGTTTCCACTAAATCCTTGACATAAATTGTTTTGATCTGTGATATGTTTGATTGCTGGTTTTGTCCTTGTCTAGCCATATCTTCCTTGTTACAACCCTTTTCATCTTCTACTGATAGCGTAGAAGAGAGAAATTGAATCTTGGAAAGGAAGCTTTCTTGGAGTGATCAACGAATAACTATTTTGCAGGCCGATTTTCTTGTTCGCCTCTTTATTGAGGCTTTCTTAAAGATGAGGCATTATGCAAGCCATGTGACTTGTTTTATTGGTTAATTTTGGTTTGTGAAAGGAAGTGGAGAGAACGCATAAGGATGGAATTTTGAATGGACTTGGAACCAAGGGATTGGGTACTAAGGTTCTAGGCCCATTGACAAAGAAAGGAGAGCGGGGAAATGAGAAGTTTTGGGTCATTGTTCTAGGCCAAAACCTAGTGGAGGAGTACACAAGTCTTGCAAAGTTCAAAAATCTATAGAAGAAGAAAAACCACACTACCACAACACAAAGAAAAAATTCACCACCCCTAAATAAATTACTAAGGATTATAGGACCAAGATACTTGGAATGAACATCCTTGGACAAGAGATTACATTGGGGATCCACTTAGTAGATTTTTAAGATTAATTATTATTGGTGGATGAAGATAGGAAAAGAGCAAGGAAAGGGATAAGGCTCCAGAAAGGTTATGCACTACATGTTTAAGTTCTAATATATATAACCATAACAAAGAATATATTCTAGGAAAACAATTTTAAGAAAAATAAATTTTCAAATATCAAACAAATTATTATATCAACAAGACAAAGTGAGTTATAATAAAAATTCTAGTTAAATCTTTCATAAGAGATTATACTAACATATACATCTAGAGATATTGTGGTAGAAAAATAATACCAACTAATTAAAATTATCAAACCTGCATCTCAATCATCCAGTAGATAAGAGAAGAAATTCATGTAATCATTAAATGGTAATTAGGAAATCATGAGCTTAAACCACCTAGAATTTGATACTCAAATCCTTAGTTAAAATCCAGATTTGAAATCAAAAGATGATCATAGAATAAAAATAACATATTCCTAACACCTATCATAAATTCATCATAATCCACTCACCAACAGAGACATTCTATTTTGGATATATTGTTTCTATTCAATCATGTGTTTCTAGTATAAACATGAAAAAAAACTTAAACAAAAAATTACTATTAGAAAGTGAAGGTCCTTTTAACTTCAATTTTTAGCAACTAAATTATAATGCTAATTTTATAGAAAACTACATTTATATATACATTTCATTAATTTGCATCAATTTCAAATTCTACACGTATATGTCACTTTCTAGTGATTCAAGCTAAAATGTTAGATTATTGTTGCTCATTTTTTCTATGAAAAATGGGACACAAATTTTTCTATTAGAGTAAGTGGGGAAGGGCCCCTACCAATTACAAAGTCAACCGAGAGGCTTGGAGAACAAGAAAACTAACCAAACAATGAAATAACTAGATCATGGAAACCAACCAAGAACAACAAATCTTCATCCTTATTTAGAGTACAACTGCAAACAAGGGAATAGCTATAAACTAGACAAACCAACATAAGGAAACAAGAAGCTATTAAAAACCTAATTTGGGGCCCAATAATGGCCCTAGTGGAACAACATGATTTTTCTAAGCAATAAGAGATTGACACTTCTTGTGATGGACCATAGCCCATTAGGAGGAATCTTTATTAGGATGATCTAATGTGACAGTGTTGGAGGAACCATTCGATGTAGTAGATGAGTCACAAAGGTGAGTCACCAAGTTTGGTGAAGGAATTTGATGGCTTAGAGAAAAGGAATTAGGAACCACAAGCAAAATGAGTTCATAATTAGAGATACCCATTGAATGATCTGTAAGAGGAGTAAGAAGAAGAGCCTCAACCACTAGGACAGACAAGCCCATAAGAGAGGGGGGCACTAAATATACTAATGACTCTAGCCCAAAATTAGAAGCATTTGAAAAACTATGAGATGTTACCAATCAATGTCCTTCCACAAGGCTGGAGAAGAGTATTGATGAAATCATGGGGAAAGAAGACGCTAAATATCCTATAGAAAAATAATGTTTGCACCAAAAAGGAATCCTCTCATAGTCTAGAATCTATTTCCATGTCATGTCACCCACCTTCGAGGAGATCTTAGTATGAATTGTTTTAGAAAGGTCTAAATCCACTGAAATACTTGTGTACGAGGTACGAGAGAAGAAACTAGTATTAGGGCCCACTTTAACAAATTGACCCAATGCATTACCAATAGCTTTAATAGGTAGAGTTGCACCAAAAAATGGAGGGGGTAATGCAAGCATACCCATGTAGGAGAGAATGTAGTTGATTCTACCAAAGGGTTGAAGAAGGGCATCTAGGGGCATAAAGAAAGGGCATGTGATCCCCATTTTGAGACACCCATAGACACAACAACATCTTAATCCTCTTTAGAGTCAAAACAAATAACAAATAGTTTATGTGCACAGGGGTAAATATCAACCTTATCAGAGACCATCAAGATCCAATAAATCAAGATCTAGGAATGTAACTCCAAGAGTGGGGGCCAAAGATGGTGAAACCTACAAATGAGACCCTTCATTTCAAAATAGGAGATGCTATTTAGAAATTCCTAGCCAAGCACCACCTCTGAACATAGGAAGTGTAGGGGAGGCATTGTGGAGCCATAATAGGAGAGCCTTTGTGGATTTGTAGAGTGAATCAAGAAAGGAGTTCTTGAATGGGGAGCTGACTGAGGCTTTAGGGATAGTCAGAGAGCCTCCTATAATAGGTAACATTTTATTAGAAGGGAAATAGAGGCAATGCTAGAAATGTCTACCTCTTGGTTGTAGGTCAGAGAGCTATTAACCCTTGTAGTCATGGGTGGGAGATGGAAATTTGAAAATGGAGAGTGAGAGTTAGTAATAGGAACAAGATGTAATTTCATCCAATGTTGCATCTAGAAATGTCTAGTCTAATTAGTGTATGGTTATGGGTAAGTACACAAACATGGAGGACCAAAAGGGGATGTTAGGATGCCACTTATTTTTTTAATTAGGAAAGTCTAGTCTTAGATGAAAAATTAAAGATAGTTACACTCAAAATTTAAAGATGCATCCAGAACGAGAGTTGCAGTGCCCCTAATCTAATTCCTAAACTATGATCCATCAAATAGTGTTTCTTTTTTTGTGTTTTATATTATATTGATGGAAGAACCTACTATTCCCATATCCCTCACGTAGCCATTAAACTCTAAATTTCTATTTCTAGTATATTTTTTCCCCTTTAAGGAGGTGGTGTCATTCTTCTCTCAATTGTCTTTCCTTAGGACATACTTCAAGTTTGGTATCTCCCATGGCTATGGTATCCTTTGTCTCTTTTAGGTCAATATAAAACTCGGCCTTTTGTGAAAAATGATTCCAAAGGTATAACAGTTATATCCTTTTACCTTATTTTTTATTTCCCTCATCTTATAAGCCACTCTATGAATAGGGGTTCTATAGATAGGGATGTTCCACCAAGTAATGGCCAAGTTGCTGAAGTTTGGATGTAGTGACTACATAATTTTAAATTTAAATTTATATGGCCCTATCTTAGGGGAAATTTTCCACTTCAAAAGAAGGGGGTTATGGTCAAAACCAATTATAGGGATAGAAGTGAGAGTATGATCTTGAAGAATGTCCCATCCATTAGAGATGATAAATCTAACTTGAATATTATTAGCTTCCAATCTTCTATTAGACCATGTAAAAAGGCAATCCTAAGCTCCACATCCACTTGCCCAATTATTTAAGAAATCTCTGACTTTTACATCATATTATCTAAGTAATCCTCAAAGTCACCCAGGTTCTTTAGGGAAAACAATAGGGTATTCAAATCCATCCAACATCCAATGACAATCCCAATTTGATTCCAACAAGAGAGTATTTTTTTCCCATGATATTTTCCTTGTAACTCTTATGTTGGGGGTATACAAATTGACTATGTTCTATTACTCATTGGAAGACATGATAGAGAAGGCAACTGACAATATACTTTGACATTTGTCACCATAAGTCCCTTTAAAATGAAGGGGTCCTACATTGTCACTATTCCCTCCAAAGAACCATCAGTAGGACTAATGCTATAATTTTCTCATGCCATTATTTATCGAAAAATTTAGCAAAAGAATATCTAGACATCTTAGATTCTTGTAACAATAGAATATTAATTTTTTATCAATAATAGTACACCTCATGGTATGCTGTTTGTGAGGGCTATTTATCTGTCTAATGTTCCAAGATAATATCTTCATTTTTTGGTTATTTTAGCCCCTAATAGATTGTCAAGGGTCCCTTGTTTACCCATAGGTATATCCTTTACTACTTCCCTTTGCAAATTTTCTCTTTGTGTAGGTATTCCTTGTCTTGAGTTCATTCCTATGCCAACATTTTTTATATCTACCTTCTTTATATTATTACTATTGAGAAATGTCTAGTTGGTCTCATAGCAAGAATGCGGGGGGGGGGGGTTTAGGAGGCCTATTTAAACTATGCAAATACTTCCACTAAAATATTTTCCTCAATAGGAGTTTGATATTCTTCCTAACTAATGTTGAGGTACTTAACCTAAGACTCAACATCCTTCTCCTTTAATCTAATTGTTTACTATTCTTAAAGTTGTTTATTTTTACCCTTATGATAGAATCTTTCTTAGTCAATTCTTGAGAGATAGTCTTCAATGGACTATCATCAATTTCTAGGTCCTTGTCAACTAGCTCTATGAACTATTTCTTTATGTTCTACGCCTCAAATTTCACATCCTCTTGGAAAATAGGGGCTTCCTTTCTCACTCCTTGTGAGGAACCATCAACATACATAGATATACTTTCTTATTGTTTTTCTCTTCTAGGTTTGTTTCTTGATGCTTCCCCTTTCTAATGGTCTCCTTATTTTTTAGTTCTATCTCTTTTATCTTATGTTGTAACATCTTATCCTTTAAGATTTCTACTACTTTACCTATGGGATTAACAATTTTCAAGGTAGTAGACACCAAGGAGGCAAGGTTGATATCTTTAGAGGGTGTCTTATTTTAGGCTTGAATCTAATTGAGAATAAGACGCCACTTCCATTCCCTTCTTCATAGGTTTTTTAATGTAAGGAACATGACATTAATCTTTAAGGTGACCAAATCTATAACATTTTGGACTAAAGAATCGGGCATTCTCATGAAAAATAGATTGGCATCATTTACAAAACTTAGAGTTGAGGGTGATACTTTGTACAAGAGGCTTATTAACTTCAACATTAACACAGGGTCTAGCAAAGATGAGGCATGATTTTTAATGAGTACCTTTATAAATTCTAATAAGTACCCCAAAAGGCTTAGTTATACTTTTTAGGGTGTTAGGGCTCCAATATTCCAAAGGAAGCCCTAGGAGGTCGAACCGTGTACCAACAACTCTATCCAGATCTAGCTCAGGGTTGAAACTAGACTTCCACTTACAAAGAAAGACCATAACGATGCCCTTTGTCAAAAAACTAGGGACCTTCCAAAAGTAATTTAATTATATGCTCTTTAATAGAAAATATATAAAAAAATAATCCATTTTCCATTGCACTAACTGACACACTACCCTTCAACTTGCAAAAAAGTAATTTCTATTGACAAACTAAATAAACATTAGGTCTAAAGGAGTAGAACTTTTCAATGAGAATGATTTCCAAATCGAGCACTTATGGATTTTTTCAGAAATGTATTAGGGAGAGTGACCTCGATGTCATCCTTAGAGACTTTGATAGAAGAAGAAGCAAAGGTAATAGACAAACATTTGTTTCTACTAATGAGTTTATCCGCCCAAGAATTTGGGATCACTTTTCCAATGAAAGGTTCTAATTTTGAAATGTCCGCATCGTCTTTTGAGCAAGCATTTGACACTTTATCAGATAAGACATAATTAGACTTAACCCTAATAGGAACATCATTCAAGGGTGTTTTATTCTCTACTTTCTTGGAAGCATGTTTTCTTCGGTCAAGGTGCACAATCTGAGGGGCCAGTAGAGCACCCCACATGATTGAAATCTTCCACTAAAACTAGAAATGTGAAAATTATAGAAAGCAAGAAAGTCGCAAAGCTCCTTGTCTTTGTGCATCAGCTATTTGAAAAGGTGTATATACAAATGTTATACTTGTAGCAATATATCATTTTTAGGTCAAAAATAAAAAAACATAATCTTTGAAAAGGAAAGTCAACCTATCTATGAGTAAAAATCAATCATTATTTTAATCCATATTTTGTATATAAAAATTGAACTACTAGTGAAATAAATAGGTTGTAGAAGTTTAAATAGATGAAGATGCTAAAAATTTCTTTAAAAAATTAGACACATGCAATGTGAATGAAGAGTACGCAAATATTATTTTTGAATTAGTACCATTTCTATTGTGCATTACTTGATAGCACATTAAATTTGAAATTGAATGTTCCATGTATGAGGACAAACTAATGTTTTTATTTTAAAAACATATAAAATTGTCAAAATTAGCTCAAATCCCTTGTCGTGCACCTTTTGTACATAGAAAATAGTATTTGTATTGCAAGAAGTTTTGATGAATGACTCTACACCTTAGAAATATTTTTAAAACATTCAAACATTATATAAATTATTTAAAATTTTAATAATCATGTACTTAGTTTTATTTTATTTTATCTTGTAGAATAATATTTATATATAAATTAAAAGATCTAATAAATATTAATAAAATATATAATAAAAAAATAACCTACACACATTTCATCCACAAAAAGTCTATCAAAATATTTAAATTTCATTCTTAATTGATTAATTAGTCAACATGCTATATTTTGTGGGGAACCCACCAAAATTCACATTTCTCATATTGTTGCTCACACCTAATTTTTTCTTGTTGCTGGAAAAGATGCGTTGTTAAAGGTATGAATAAGACTTGGTTGGCTAAATATTTTGAGTGGGTGAATAAGTACACATCACATTTATCATCAACATTGGCAATCATGTCTTATTAACTATACACCGTGCATTTTATATTCCACTTGGATGACAAAGACATAAAGAATTGTACAATGGGGATGTCATATATTCAACTTTTCTAGCCAAGGAAATAGGCGAGAGGACCCAGTAGTTGTGCGCTCTAACTTCGTGCTTCTCAAAATCCTACGTGGAAATTTCAAATCACTCCTAATTTTTTACAACAACTTACTTGGCAGGTCCCCTACTTATAACTAAGGTTTCAGGGCCACATCAACATGCTTTTTGCCAAGGTGTCCAAAACAACCCAAAAAAAAGGTGAGACCAAGAGTCATGCAAAGGGGGCCCATACTTGTGTAACTAATATTGCATCACATGATTTATTGTTTTTTACAACCAAGGGTACATTTCATTCAATTATAGGTACTCGTCATCAATAATAACAACTTTAAAGTCACAACTATAGGTGCAATGTTGTCAAAAAAATTGGACATTAAATTAACAAGTATGGGTATTAAATTAACAATTTCTATCACAACAATTGGAACATGTTCAACTACAGGGTTCTCTCCTCTATTTATATTGATTGTTCTTCTTTGTTATTTTCTAAGTCATGTTTTGATTTGTTGATTCATGTTTTTGATTAGTGTTAGTGGGTGGCTGCAAGAAGTTGAGTCCCACTTTTGGGCAAAAAGTGGAAGCGTTTTCTCTGTTTTTCAAATTTTTTGTCGATTGATGTCAAAATTTGATGCACTTAGAGATTGAATCTCAAAAAACTTCAGCAATAGAAAATGTAGTGCTCGTAGTGTACTTTTCAAATATGTAATTTATTTTAATACCCATATGGTAGAAATCTCTTTTTAGTAGGCATGTTTAAAAACTGGTTTTTCAAAATGCCTGTTTCGGGACCATACCACACATGTGTACGACCACCCTTTTTTTATGCAAATAAATGAATTTTTGCAAATCCTTCTGGGAAATGATACCTAAGACACCAAATATTGATGATAATATTTTTGCTTATTTTTTTAATGAATATATATTTTTTTAATTAATTTTTAACTGACAATAAAGTATATTTTCAAAACATCGAGTGTACGACCACCATAATTTGATGAAAATTTCATATTTTTTATTTATTTTTTAATATTCAAAATAATTGTATGTAGATCAATGTCATATAATGTATTTTTCTAAAATCCTATAAACCAAAAAGTTATTAAAGTTTTAGTGAACCTCGGTATTCTAGGTTTAGGTTCCACTTTTCATTAATAAATAATACAAAAATAGTAAAAATAATCTTATCACTATGAAATTTACATTTCTGAAATCAGGACACTGAAAACTCTAATGAGTTTTCATTTCATCAAAAAATTCAGTCAGAAAGGCCCTCAAAAAATTAGGCCAAGGTAGAAATCTGATGTCATTTTACCGTAGCCATTTTTTTGGAGGTCCAAACATAGGCTTGGTGGGACCAAGCCTATCCCGAGGCAAAAAATAATACTAAGGGTTGTTTCCCACCCCTAATTAAACAAACAGGCACCCATTTTTTAAATTCAAAAAACGGGTGCCCATTTTAAAAAATGGGCACCCGATTCTAAAACGGGCACCCATTTCATTAAATAATGGGCACCCATTTTTGAAAAGATCCATTGGGCCAGAATCTGGCCCATAAGCACAAATCCCAATGATTGAATGATTTTTCAATCATTGCCTGATAGGTACGATCTGCAAAGTGAATGTTTTTATTAATTATTCTCTTTTTTTGTCTTATTATCGATTTGGTAAGGAGATCTATTCGAGTTCAAAATTTGGTGCAGCCATGGGATCAAATCAATGCAGGAAGAGGCAAAGGAAGGTTCTAACAACTGAGGAGATTGTAACAAATATGGAGGAGGCAATACATCAATGAGAGAGAAGATCAATAATGAGACAAGGAGCTTCAATTTCCACAATCATTTCGGAAGAGGAGAACATCAATGAGACCATAAATGTTGACGAAGGAAACACAATAGAACCATTTAATTCAGGAGCATCTTCTAATCCATTATTGGATACATGTATGTCTTCACAGCCCTATGGTTTTTCTCATGAAGAAATTAGTGATTTAATAGAAGCAGGTTACTTATTAAATCAAACGCCGATTCAAAATCGAACCCCAAATGAAATTAGAACTCAAGTTAAAACTGAAATTGAAATCCAAATTGAAACCCCAAATGAAACTAGATCGTAACTTGAAATTGAAATTGAAACCAAATTTGAAACTCCAAATGAAATTGAAAATCCACTTGCAACTGAAACCAATAATGTGGATGTAGACATGGAAACACCAATTGAAAATGAAACATGTCTGAATGATAATCAAATGAATGAAAATTTTGAAATTAAAAGTGATGTACTAGACAACCTTCCTAGCTTGATTTCATGGAGACAGATTAGGACACATGCAAATAGATTGTTTAGACATTTTTTTTATAATAAGAAATTTGGGTTTTAATGTCAATTAATGGTACAACTAATTAAAATGACTAAAATGCAAAAAGTGATGAAGAAGTTAGGCTTTTATGTCAAACCCAAGAAGAAGGACAAGTATTTAAAACAAGTTGTATCAACTGTTGCTAATGTCTTTGATACAATCGGAAAGAAAAGTCGATCTAAAGATAAAAATGCAGCACGACGGGCAATAACAACAACTTTAGTAAGCCAAACAACTTCTAATAAAAGAATGATGAGTAACATAAGTGGATATCTTAATATTCATCGTAAAACTTTGTGAAGAGATGTAAAAAGAAGAGTTAATTTTGAAAGTGATCCGACAAACAATTTGTGGACTTTTAGTGGTAGACTACCAAGGTCTGATATGAAACTTACTGGTGAAGTCAAAACTTTGATTGAAAAATTCTGGCACGATAATACGAGAGTATCACTTAATGTTAGAGATGCTCTTAAATTAAGAGTTGGGTCAAAAATTCATGATCCACATCCAAAACACCTATTGGACATGACTCAAACTGAATTGTACAAAAAAAAATTGGATGATAAGGTGTTGACTATTAGAATTTGTCAAAGGACTTTTGAAAAGTGTAAACCTTCGTATGTTAGAATTAACAAGGAAAGAGTCACATGTTGTTGCAAAACTCATGTTCAATTTTGCTACCATTATGATGTATTTTGATATATATGTGTTACCATGCATAGTAATGGAATGTTCCAAGAATGTGGTATAAATATACCACCTGAAACTATAAAGGAGTTTATATCAAGTTTGTTTTGCAACCCACCAAATGAGCAAAATTTTCTTTTCAATGCATGTGTTTCCGGTGTATGTGATATATGTGGCAATCTTGCATTGTTGGATGAATGTTTGCATGAAAATCTTTCAAATGATTTTGGACAACCAATATTTGATGTTAAAAGATTTAAAACTATTGAGTATCCACTAAAGGATGGAAAGGTCAGAAGACGGTGCGATCTAATCACTGAAAAAGTTAGTGTTCATGCATTTATGAATGAATTTAAGAGTAAGATCGTACCTAAATATGTTAAACACACTCAAAATTCTAGATGGATCGATGGTCAGTTTCGAATATGTAAGGATACATTTCCTGTTGGTAGTATACTTTCGATCGTTGACTTTGCAAAGAACTACACACTTGCACCACAAGATGAGGTCCAATCACAATACTACAATTCAGTGTAAGTATCGATTTTTGTCCATATTGTCTATAGGCATGCACCAGATAGTACAGAAGAGGATCATAAAATTTTGAGAGAGTACCATTTCTATATGATTGATATTAAATTACACTCATCTAAGTTTGTCCAAAATTGCTTCAAGACCTTTTTTGAGAATTTGAGGGAGAGAAAAATTCAGACGACACAACATCTAATATGGTCAGATAATTGCACAGGGCAATTCAAGAATGCTAGAATGTTTTATTGGTTGAGGAGGATTCATAAGAAAACTAATATCAAACACATGTGGAGTTTTTTTGAGGTTGGACACGAGAAAGGAGAACATGATGGTGTCGGTGCATGTGTTAAGAAAGCCCTTTGCAGAGAGCAACTCAAATTTGAGGAAAAGGCTAAATTTAAAAATGCAAGTGCAATTGTGTGTTGGTGTAGTGCAACTTTATCCACAAGATCAAGTTTGAACTCTATAATTAGACGTTTCTTCTGGCTAGTTAAAGAGGAGAATGTCCTTCCAAGATATGATTGTGGTACAATCAATGGGTCAACTAGATGTTATTCATTTAAGAGTTCTAATTATAACACTTGGACTATATGGACTAGAGAGCTTGCATGTTTTTGTCAATTTTGTGTTGTAGGTGAATGGGAAGAATGCGATAATACTGAATGGGTCGAAGAATGGAGAGAATACTGAATGGGTCAAAGAAGGGCACTCAATGAACCAAGAGAAGAATCCACTGCTCGATGATGGGAAGGTGTTGGAACAACCGGTGTAGGAAGGGGAACCAAGGTATCATCGCACACACGGTTTCTAACTCTGTCGCTCAATTTAGCCCCCTGCCTATCCTAGGGAATGCCTCTCCCGACCCCCTAAAATGATCTAATATCAAAGTAATTGGGTTTTTTTCCCAATTCAAATTCGGCCCATAATTTTTTCAAAAAATACATGGGGACCTCATGATTGGAGTGTGGCAGATAATCAAAGACCATCCACCACCGCTCCCAAAAGTGTCTAGCTATACCTAGGTGCCTACACCATAAAATTGAGATCTGTGGCTTCTTCAGATCTATCTCTTTACTCGTCTTAGGGTTCACAAAATATTGTTTCAAATCCATTTTTCTTATTTTTAATTCATTGACTTGTTCAAGTATGTTAGGCCATTAGCGTAAAATGAATTTAATCTCTCCCTCCAACTACGATAGCTATCCAAATCGCTATCTAAATCCTGTACAGGCTGTACAATCCCTTGCATACTATCTACAAGGCATAACAACTGCGGAGATGGATGAGGCTCACGTCTAATGGTATGGATATCTCTAATCAAAGAACCAATATTCCTCTTAATGGTCTGCCTCAACTCATCAGGTGGAGGTGGAGGTGGAGGTGGAGGTGGAGGGGGTGGAGGTGGAGGTGGTGCTAGACCTAATAGCTCATCTATCTCAAACTCATCCATTATGTGAAAATAATCTGCATATATATACAAACATGAAAATTTATAATTACTATTTAATTTACATTTCACCTTCCAAAAAAACTTATAATTAAATACAATTTACCAACTTAAATATAAAAAAAGGCAACTCACATAGATCTATATTATTAATAGGTGGATCTATTTTAATAATAAGCATCATTTAAGAAATATTATCCACTTAAATCAAAGTATAAGAAATATTCTATAAAATAAAGCATCATAATGCCCATGCAACTCAAACAATACTTTTTAACATCTAAAGATGCATTAGTATAAGTTCCATAAAAATCACTAAAATAATCGTGAGAGAGAGAGAGAATAGATAATGAATAAAACGACTCCACTGATTTAGATAATGAATAATCATATCCTCTAGACTTCACTGAGGGATCATTCTCGATTAAGATTTTTTTTTAGTTGGCATTTTGGGCCATCATGGTGCATTTGTATGTTTGTTATAGAGATATGGATGATTACAATAACTATGATAGTTGTACTCTGGGACCCATAATAGTTGACCATCCTGTAATGAGAGGCTTCTAATCATAGTTTAATGGTAGCATTGTGTAGAACACTTACATAACTTCAATACCTATGATAGTTGCACCATCATGCTAACAAATAACATAGCTATTGGTATCTTCAACACCTCCACAAACACCCAACTAAAGACAAAGAACTGAGGGAAATGGTCTCAAGACTACAACAAATAAAAACTAGCATTGTTGGTGGACTAAATCACACCCAACCACCTATTAGCAACTAGAATCAAACACAAAGAAAACACATTATTTCAATCTTGATTGCAAGATCATACAATAACATACAAAGTGCATAAGGAGGAATACAAACACTTTTGACTCAATAACAAGCTCAAGATATTCACAACCATTTAAATGATGCACAAACAATACACTAAAGAGTAGGAGATTTTGAATTTAAACATAACTCTGATTAATGCAAGTTGATGCAATAACATATATTTGACAATGCATCTGAAATAAATTTAAACAAATCTCAAATAAAGTAAAAATATTTGACTAAGGAAGATATTTTTCAATGATCATCATTCTATTTGATACCACATCTAGATTTAGTACAACCTTGACATTTTACTCCCTTGCGGATTTTATTTGGGGCTCATAATTAACATGATAAAGATTAACACTTAGCATAACATAAGACCAACAATTTCAAACATTTAGAATAGCCACCATAAGAATTCAAGAAAGCCCAAAAGGGGGAATTATCAATTCCAACACTAAATAATCAAAATGTAAAAAATATCAACAATAAGTCAAGTTTGACCAAGGATCACAAAATAGATAGATGGAAAGGTTTGGTGACTAGACTAGTCATAAGAAATTTAGAAAATTTGACGCTAGCCCTTATAACAATTATAAATTCTATCAATGACCACAATAAACCACCAATACTTGAAAACCACTTTCACATAACTAAGTGGCTAATGTTAGTCACAATTGACGGAGTAACAACTACATTGTCCTCGACAATACAACATTCAAGGTGCATTGGAGAATGTACCCAAGAACATCAAAAGAATGAGTTTATGCAATAATAAAGTACCAATACACTTAATTATGCAAATGGACATGTGTAGGATTTTCTACCACATCCACATGAAATTCCTTTAATGAAAGGATTAGGTCACTTAGAGTACCACATTCATTGGGAATGCATAATTTTACAAGGCTAAGATGTACATTCACACTCAACTAATGATACTTTACACATTCACTTATGCAGGGCATGAATAACATTCAACCATTTAGAGAATATCCACACTAGGGACATGCATTTACTCCATATAAAAAATCACTACCATGGGCTATGACAAAATGATATCCACATACTTAACATTGAAAACACAATGGAGGCACTAATCCCCATTAACACAATGCTCCTGCCATGCATGTTTACCTTTTAATAACTTAATTAAACACTTTATGCAAGATAGGGTTTGCACAAGACTATGACAAATGGATGTTGGATATACAAAATGCATATGACCCATTTAAACTTCTTCCTTATTCTTTTTAAATAGTGAAATTAATCATCTATGTTCTCACACATTGATAAAAAATAATGCAAATTAGCAACATAAGTCACTAACCCAAATGATCTATCATAACAATTCACATTTCTTTCACTTCTTCACACTACTAATTCACACATGCAATTATCCATTCTCATAAAATATCAATAAACAATACACCTTAAGCAAGCATATCAACACAAAATATTTTCCACATATCAAACATTGTTGGCATATGTGCAGAGCATGATGACATGATGATATTGTATGTTGTCATTGATTTCAATATGTTGAAGTATGAACCGGTATGGTGTAGTAAGAAAACTGGCAAGAGAACCGGTATGATGATGCAAACCGGTATTTGTGAAAAAAAGTGAAGCGGTATGTTTGTTCAAGGTGAACTGGAATGTTGGTATGAGAACTGGTAAATGGAGGTTTTGTATTGGAGTTTCATTTGGCATGACTACCGGTTGGTAGTCTCAGCTTCAGGGTTTCTAGTTGATGCATTCCAAGATTGTGCGATTCAACCGATGACATCTTGTGATGAGTTAGCATTGTATGAAGACCAGATAAGTGTTTCCACATCAGTCTTATGCGCATGAAGGATCTCCTTGAGGATTTTGCATGGAGATTGATCCTATCTACCTGGGGAATGTGTGAAGTCTCTGTAAACGGTGGAGAGCGCGTGATGAGTTATCAACTTCCTAAAGCGGCAAAGAATGAACGTTGGAGAACATCTTGAGATCTGATCAAGACTGTTGTATTCGATGTAGTGTGATTAATGGTCAGGATTGAACCGACTGGATTATAAAACCTAAATATTTAGGGTTTAGGGTTTATGCTACCGACCTATCTGTTTCCTATAAGGTCGATGATGTTTTTCATTTTGAAGTTGTTGGCAAATGGTATGTGTGTATCCCAGTGAGTGATACTTGATTCTTGCCAGACCAGAGTAGTGTGTTGACACCTGCAAAGTGTGATTGCAAAAGAAAAGGAGCTTAAGTGGATTTGCCTTGGCATTGAGTGTTGTTATCAGATCAGTGTATTACCTATTGACTTCTAACCATCTCAGCAGTTGGAAAATCCCTTAACCGGGTAGCTTTGACAGGCTTTTGTGTAAATCCTTTAATAGGGTGACTAATTCAATGAGTTCTTCAAATCCTCTTGCGAGGTAACCTTTAACAGGGTTCTAACCTTTAACTGGGTATTTAGCCATCCTTTAACCGGGTGATCCCTAGTAGGATCAGTTCCTAGCAGAACCTATTTTAAAAGTCTCTAACCGAACTAGGCTCCTAACAGAGCAGACTTCAAAAGAGTTCAAGAACAACTTGTAGGTAGTCATCCCCATCATGTTTTTTCCCAATTGGGTTTCCATGTGAAAAAGTAGTGTATCATGTGTGATGCCTTTCATGTGATGGTTTAGTGTTTTATGTCAAACTGGTAAAATATGTTGAACTAGCAGTCATTATATTTCTGATGATAGATTACTTGTTTATACATAAGGGTGAAGAGGAAATGAGGTATTAGATTGTATGGAAAGCTAAGTGTTAACGGTTTATGTCTTTCACATTCTTACTGTGTTTTACTAGTAGTAATCTAGTTTAGACTAGTGTTAGTGCTTGCTAGTCAAAGTGTACTGTTTGCAGTCAAACCGGTTCAGGAAAAGTGTTTTTGCCTGTACTGATTCACCCCCCCCTCTCAGTACCGGTTTAGTACTAATTGTTCATCATTTATTCATCAAACATACACAACATTTTAACCTCTTTCACATTCAAATGCATCACCTCAATAACATAATTCACAATGCTCAATCATGAGCCAAATCATTAGCATTCCAATCAAATCACAAAAATTTCTTAATCACACCATCTAATAAAACATGCTCGAGAAAGAGGACCACTTAAGGGTCACTAAGAAAGAATCAAAGCATAGAGAATATAATTGCACATGAAATAAATCTTTAGCACACTCAAGGGTCTAACTAATATTTAATAGGAATTTCTCAAACATATCGTACTAGGGAAAACTAGGTAACAACCCTTGTTGCCAACAAAATGCACACAACCAAAAAAGCATGAAGACCCAACATGAACTCACACACAAGGAGTAACATGCCAAAGAATGATCATTCTCCACATCTAGAAAATATACAATAGGGGTATTTATTCTTCTCTAACAAGTGCAGAAGGGCCTAGGAGATACTCTTCCTCCACAACACATTACTTGGGTTGGTTCACATTGAACTCACTAAAATTCCATACACAGTACCAAGCAACAAGGTACCAATCAACAAGACATAAAACCAACTCACAACACAAACACTTACATAACTACAATACCTATGATAGTTGTACTTTGAGACCCATAATAGTTGACCATCTTGTCATGAAAGGCTTCTAATCATAGTTTAATGGTAGCATTGTGTAGTTCATCTTTTCAAAGAAGGTAACTTCCATGGAATTGCAATTTAGTACCCTTGCAATATTTAACCATTATCTTCAATTAGGCTACCACTTTATATTTTCAACTTGATAGGAATCGGTTGAGAGATAGAGAGAGCGTAATGATAGAGAGGGTAACGTGTACGCATGTGTGTGAGAGAGAGAGAAGGGGGGTTTATTGTTGATTTTCATCTAGGGTTTATTGTTTGTTAATTTTCTAGGGTTTGTTGTTCGTTTATTTTATAGGGTTTATTGTTCATTTTTTTCTATCTAGGTTTTATTGTTTGTTTTTCTATTTAGGGTTTATTGTCTATTTTTTGTTCGTTTACGTTGTTGTTTTTGGTTTTTTTCCTACGGTTTTAAGTTTTTACTATTTTTTAAGTTTATTGTTCGCTTATGTTTTCATGTTTTTTGCAATATTTAAAAACTAAAAACTATTTTAAACATGAAATTAAATAAAATAAAAAATATTGTTCAAATTTTAAAACACAAATTAAAAAATAACAATAAATTAACATTTTTTTTATGAAAAATAATAACAATAAATTAACATTTTTTTATGAAAAATAATATAAAATAATATAAAAAACAAAACTATGTACCTGGAAGGAGGAAAAATATGGTTTGAGGGGTTAGGTGGGATGAAAAAAACGGATACACGTGCTCCTTTGAAACGTTTACCCATTTTTGAAACAATGAAAATGATGGAAAATGGTTTAAAAAATAAATAAATACATTCAAGAAATGGGCGACCGTTTTGTTCAGATCGAGCGGCCGATTTGAACAAAATGGGTGACTATTTTGCTTCGGGCACCAAAACCAAAATGAGTGCATGTTTTCAAAAAATGTGTGCCTGATTTTGAATGGCTCGAGCACCCGAAGCGAAATGGGTGCCCAATTTGTAAAAATCGGGCACCCGTTTCTAGCGGGCTCTTTTCCCAACCCGCGGACTTCCGCGGGATTGGGACCCAGCTTTGTGCATTTACCCTAGTTGTTAGTTGAGGGATGATATGTAGGAGTTAAATTAGGCATGTATTGGTTCTGTTAACTAGCTGATTGCAATCCCTATAGGAGGAAGTTTAGGGGGGTGACTAAATAAATGAGATTTGTTGGTGATATAGGAGTTAGTTTTTCTTGGGGAAGATGTAATATTCTACTGGAGAATAATGAATACAGTTCTAAGATTTTTCTTTCTTTTCCACGATTCATTTATTTTTAATTATTCTATAATGCAAAGGATGTGATTAATAAATTACAGATATGAGAATAAATTGCATCACCATCTTCCCAACCACATCAAGAATTTATCTTGGATCATTACAACTATGGTGTAATAAATTCAATAATTTAAATATTGGAGATAATTCTTAGAGAAACATTTTTTAAAGTTGCAACTAAAGACTCTCTAGTTCATTTTGACATTCTTGTAGATGTTCTTTCACTTTGGAATCCTTTTTTAGTACTCTTAGTGTGATGCCTTTTCTTTTCCCTTGTCTAATTCCTTCATTTTACACTCTAATACCTTCTCTAAGTGCATAGCTTTGCAATAATTGCATGAAGAGAAAATGAAAATGTTTTCAAACACCAGAAGGCTAAAATTACTCTTAGATCCTAGTTTTTGAAAATACATTCTTAAAAATATGCATAATTTTTGCACTCTTATGTGCTAATATAATATACTTCAAGTATTTGTTATCTGTAGTGTCCTAAATTGCGCCTAGTACATTTATGCATGGCACCCGGTGCATTAATGGCAGGTCTAATGATCAAAATTCTATTACTTTGACATCATGGGCCCCGAAGACAAAGTGCTCCCATTTGCCCTAAAACCCCATTTGAGCCTATCTTTGAGAAGACAGTAGCGCATCGTGCAGATGTTTGCACACTGCGCTTATGCCCCAATAGATTCGTGGAATCTTGTATCTTGTAGTTAATCAGATGCTTTCTGGCGCATGTCCGTAGGCTTGTGTTTGGCTGTAACAACTCTTTGTGATTCTTTTTAGTCTTAAAAGCCTTTTCTTGCTCATTTGAAGGGTTCCTTCTAGAATTTCTCTCTCTTTCTCTCTATGCTCTCTTGAATACTCTGCAAGGACTATCAAACTATCTCTATCTACAACTTTCTTCCAACCTTCTTGCAACAACAAGCACATATCTTGAGCTTCATCACTCGTGTATCTTGAAAAGGGAGGTTTGGATACATACCTTGTCTTCTCTTTATCTTTTTTCTTGCATGCAATTTATCTATCATATCTCTAAGTGTCTCTATCATCTAGATGCATTTAGCTTATCAATATATCATTTTTATCTACATGTAATAGGGGTTTACTTTCATTAAGCGAAATATAGTTTCTATTTGCATTTTTATCCATTATCTTTTATCCAATCTATCTATTTGGTTGTCCATGGAGGTGGAAACAACAAAGCGGGGGTCTGACTGAGGCAAACCCCTATACAGTCCCAACATTTTCTTCGATTTTTATGTGTGTGGGCACTGATGAATAGGTTTCGTGTAGCTGAAGAGGTTTGCTGTGAGAAGTTTGTAGGATTATGTGTTCTCTGGCCGTACAAACGATAGCGTGTCATGTTGGCATTCACACTTGCATCCAAAATCCAAGACCTTCCTAGTTCTATGGTATAACTTTTAACTTTGTATTGCACTGATAGTTCAGATTTCTATATTCCGTCATTTTTCCACTTTAGTCATTTGATTGTTTCTCTATTAGTATAGTTTTATTTTATTTTTATCCCCTGGCTCACCCTTAGTTCCAATATAAGTGAGGTAGTGGCGGATTGATTTTCTGTCTAGTATTTATCATTCTTAGAGGTTACAAATCTCCTCCCCTACATTTATCTTATTTTTAACCATTTTGAGAATCACGATGAGGTAAGGGATGTGAAAAGGAAATGTTTGCATGAACATCAACATATTTAAAAATATAAAAAATGATTGTAAGTACCTAAATATTTAAAAAGTAAGATTGAAAAGGAATAATTACATTAAAAATTAAAAAATTTAAGAAAATTAAGGTTTCCCTCAGGACCTTCCTTGGGAATGATAATTTAGGAGGGAAACACAAGATTCCTCTTCTTGCTTGGGATAAAATTTGTCCTCCCAAGGAGCTATAGGGTGTGGGTATCCGTGACTTGGTTATTCAGAATAAAGCACTGGGGGCAAAATTGATTTGGAAGTTATATGAAGCCCCCTATAGTAAATGGGCCTCTGTCATGCTTGCCAAGTATTTAAGGGGAGCATCCAAAGAAAGGATTTTTACTGCAACATCCCTTCCGAAGGGTTCTGCGTTCTAGAATTTTTTGATTTCTAGTAGGGAGGCGGTCCTACGACATTTATCTTGGGTTGTCCATAATGGGAGAAAGGCCCGTTTTTGGGATGAAGTTTGGAATGGGCATCTGGCTCTCTCAGCTATTCGTGATTGGTCCCCTTTGCCAGATATCCTATCGGATCTTTGGGGACCTTTTGTTGCAGATTATTTTAACATTGTCACCTCAGGTCCATGTTTAGTGGCTAAATGGAAGGATATCCCTCCCCTGTCTATCAATAATGATATTATTTTAGCTTTTGTAGAAGAACTTCATAGAGACCTTTAGTTTTCCATAACAAGGAGGACTCTTTGGTTTGGGTTAAAAGTGCTTCAGGCTCCTATTCAGTAAAAGAGGGGTACAATTCTTTGGTTCAGGCCCCTATGCCTTTTTGTTGGCCTACTAAGCTTTTCTGGCATCCTGCTTGTCTTCCAAAAGCAAGGGATTTTGCTTGGTTGGCAGTCCAAGATAAAATCCTTACTGGAATGCGATTGGATAGGCTTGGGATTACAATAGTTTTCCCTTGTGTTTTCTGTGGTTATTGTATGGAATCGGTGGATCACCTTTTCCTGCTATGTCCTTTTGCCTCTGATTGTTGGTATTGGCTGTTTGGTATGTTAGGATGGTCTTCTGCTCTTTGTCCAAATCTACTTTCACAATTTATGTCCTGCCCCTTGTTGTTTCCCTCTTCATTCTACTCATCTCTTTGGGTTGTTGCTCCATCTGTGGTGATTTGGAATCTTTGGCTTGAAAGGAATTCAAGAATCTTCAAACATAAGTCTGCATCTTTGGCAGACATAATTGGTAAAATTCAAACCTCTATTAGTGAAGTGGTGCTTTCTTTCATTCATAAAAATTTAAATCATCTGAGGTCCTTTTCTCATTGGGATAATTGGGTTACTTGGCGATGGTCTTCACTTCATTTGATTCCTTCTCATGGGGTTGTATCAGATGGATTTTCTTCACTTTTAAGCGCAAGATGTTTAAATGGAGCCCTCCTCCTTTCCCTTCATTCAAACTTCAGTTTGATGGGGCCTCTAAGGGCAATCCGGGGAGGTCTAGGAATGGGGTAATTATTTTTTATCACTCTTCAAAAATCATCAAAGCAGTTGGTAAATATATTGGTTTTGGCACTAATAACGTGGCTGAGTTTCAGGCTTTATCCTTTGGACTTGATCTTTCTCTTTCTCTAAACATTAAGGATATTGTTATTGAGGGTGATTCAATGCTATTCTTTCAGGCAGTTGCTAGCAAAAAGTGTCTCTCTTGGCATTTGTAGTATTTTTTGGAGCACATTCTCCTCCAACTTAATGGTTTTTCCACTTTCTCTATTTCTCACTGTTTCAGAGAGATTAATGTTTTCATGGATTTTCTTGCAAACAAGGTTGTTGCTGAAGGGGTTGATTATATAGAACTTTCCCCTTCGGACTTTCCTATCTCCTATATGCAACTTCTCTCTTAACAATCCTTCCATTCGCAAACTTCCTTCATTCCCTTTTCTTGGTGTGGTTGTTCTTTCGTAAGTGCCTATAACGAGGGTGTTGGCCTTTGAGGCAAGATCATTGCTATTGACATTTATTGGGAGAATCTCCTCATTAAGGAAAGAGTTTATGATTTGAGGGAATTTTTCATCTTTTGTTATGAGGTCTCTTGCTAGACATTTTCTTTTATGATGACAAGATAATCATACAACGGTTATCTTCTTCTCTATTATACTTTGGATAGGTCTGCAGGTATGGCATTCATTCTTTTTTGTTCTTTTTTCTATTTACACAATGCTCTACATTATTTGGAGATTGTTTGGCAAAATTGGTGATTGGTGGCTTTTTCTGAGGAATTGGAAAGTGCAGTTTATTTGGTGGTGCAGATGGCTCCTTATCATGTTGTTACTAATATGGCTTTTGCTTTGGACTATTTTATGGATTGGCCTCACCCTATTTCCTGAGGGTTTTCTCCATCCTTCTCTACTTCTCATATGGATAGGCATATGTATGCTAACCATTTTTATGTTGACAGGATAGCTTTTTCTTGGTGCCCTTTTGGCTATGTGTTTTGTTCTCTGTAGGGCCTTGGACTCATGTGGTGCATAGGCAGATCGGCTTTTTGGGGTGTTGGCACTGATTTTGTTTAAGATATGGTGGCTTCATTTTGGGATGTTCTTCTTCACTGGGTCCTACAAGCTTTTCAAAGCTTCCTTTATATCTAATATGATTGATGTTGTATTCGGGTCGCCTATGGGCTATTGTAATGGGTAGATAGGCTTTTGTTTTCTTGAGCAATACTGAAGGGTTTTCTTATTGGTTCTTTCCCTTCACTGCTCATTGAACCAGACACCATGTAAAAAATATAAATATTTAATATAATTCCAGTGGGTCATCCACTTTTATCAAAAAAAAAAAAAAAAATTTAAAAAATTATGAGAAATAAACATTTATGAAAATTAAAAACTATAAAATGAAATAAATGCAAAGCTAATAATTTGGCAATCCATACAATATAATGTCACATCAAGAATTATTTAGACTATAGTAAACAAAAACCTATCAAACTACTTCATTGGTAATCTACATGTGTAGATATTGCACTTATTGGCAAGGTCATTTCATCTTTATATGCAAATACCTATTTCTCCACTTAAATATGGTGGGAGTATTTTTTTAATCAAACTAAGATAAAGGAAAGAGATAGGATATTGTATTGCTTCAAACAAATTGTTACCTTTATTTGAACTGTTGGAAAGAAATAAGTGAGACAACAAGAGATCAGAAAGGGAAATGGTTGCAAGTATCCATGAAATCTTTATAAAATAAGAGAAATGGTTGTAAGTACTCTCAAAATAACCAAAAAGAAGGAAAGGAAAAGAAGATTTATACCATAAATTCTTAAAAAATATGATGAAAAAAATGAATGAAAGATAAATATTATAATTTAAAATAAATGAAGGTTTTCATAGAATAATGTCTCCTCCAAGATTTGAATCACCCCATGGTAAAAAAAACACCTCTTAAATATACTTTATGTACAACTTACATATGTTCTTATTACATCTATCAATGTGCCCATTACATCTTTAGGGGAGACTATTAATCAATTTATCATAATAAATTGAATGAAAGATAACACTCACCAAACACATATATAGTTTGTGGTTTTCTTAGCCTCTACATTTTTTTATGCATACATTAGTTATTTAGTGACCATCACTCTACCTTCTATGAGTTTGATGACATTGTTATAATTCATAGCTTCGATTGTACTTGAGCATTGCAACATGTCATTACAAGCAAGCATTGTATGATATTGAGATGGCATGTACCAATTTAAGACTTAAATTTGATAGACATGTGATTGTATTTATACATTTTTCTTACAAAATATAGTTAAAGTTTAAGCAGACTATATGAAAAGATTCTAAATAGACTATCAAAAAATCTACATCATTACAAGTTAAATAAATATTTAGTTTTTGGTATATATATATATGATAAAATGATCATCAAATTTAAATTTTATCTATAAATATTAAATTAATTTAACAATAATAATCATACTTTTATATTTTTTCAATTTTATACAGTTAAATTATAATAAAACAACATAATTTCATATACTAAAAATTATCTCTTATTACGTGGAAAGCATTTCTTATTTGAAACTGCCGACCATGGTGTACGTGATTAAGGAATTGCAATAGTTTGTGTACGTTCTCACTGAAAGCAACGATCAGGGAGTTCAATCCGTGGATGCAGGTTTCATTGGTTCCGCTCTTATAACACTGCAAGGGAATGCATCCCAACGAGCTCACCCCATGAAATACTAGTTTTTTTTACGTGCTGTGAGTTGGTCTTACACATTCAATTTGTCCACCCTTAAATATCATTTTTTTTTTAATTAGAAAAATGCATATATATTAATAAAGAGAAATTTATGATAGGAAAATAACATCTTGAAAGAACAGATTAAGTTTGAGTCAATTTCATTCAATGATAAGTAATAAAAAATATTAAAAAAATATTATTTATTATTTATTTCGTAATATTGAAAAACTCCTCCTACCATTAGTTGTTGGGTTAAGGTGGAAATTAAGAGATCTATAAATAAGCATGGAGTATATTTGTGAATATCAATAATAACAGTTAGTAGATAATTATTTTAATCTATAATAATTAAATTATTATATTATTTTAAATCGATATATACAAAGTTAGAAAATATAATTAGTGAGGGGTTAATCTATAAAGAGAGAGAATAGAAAATAGAAAATGAGAGATAGAGAGTAAAAGAAAGAGATGGATATGAGCCACATAACTTTTTCTACCATGATTTGAAAAAATGTCTACATTTTAATTATGATTAACTCCAATCTACTTTAATTCAGTAAACATTATTTGTCAGAAACCCTAGCTTTTTTGACCTATTTCCCTTTGAATCTACATTAGAATTTTCACCTTGTCTATAACTTAAATTTTTAAATACACATCAATTTTTTTTAGCTCTCAAATATTATTTTGTAATCTAACCTAATCTGTCTAAAAAAACCCTATTTTTCACCTCAATTTTCTTTGTAACAAATTTGACGTTTGTTTCATCTATAAGAAGTTACTCATTTAATCTAGAGAAGGAAATTCTAAAAATTTGTTAGGAGAAGAGAAAATAGTTTCATTTTATTTCTCTCTCCCCTATACCCCTATCTCCTTGCACCTTCTTTCATCTCTCTATCTCTCTTCCTCTATCTTTCTCACTGTATCTATCTCTCTATCTATTCCTCAAGTTCTATCTCTATATCTCCCTCTCTCTCCCCATATTGCTCCATCTTTCTAAATCTCTCTACTATTTCTATAGATGCTCTCTCTATTTCTCTCCCTCCCTCCCCCCCTCTCTTTATATACCTCTCTCCCTCTCTAGATCTATCTTCATCTCTTGCTCACACACATACACTTCTTGTTTCTCCCTCCCTATCTTTATCTCTCACTCTTTTCCCCTCTATCTCTATCTTCCCATCTATATATCACTATATCTCTCTACCTCTCTCTACATATTACTTATATATCTTCATCTTTCTATCTCCACCCCCCCCCCCCTCTCTCTACTTTCTATCTATATGTGTGTGTGTACTTATCTCTCCATCTACCTTCCTCTCTCTATCTTCAGACATATCTTCCTCTCACTATCCATCCATCTCTCTCTCTCTCTCTCTCTCTCTACATACATACATATATATATATATATATATATATATATATATATATATATATATATATATATATATATATATATATATATATATATATATATATATATCATTTCCTTTCTATATATTTATCTTTCTATTTATCCTTCTCTCATTCTCTCCCTCTCTCCCTTTCACTATATATTTATCTCTCCCATCTTTATCAATCTGTTATCCTCCTTCTCTAATCTCTTTATGTTTCTCTCTGCTATCCATATCCTTCTCCTTCATTTACATCTACATCTCTATATCTCCATCTTCCTCTCTTCTCTCTATCCTCTCTATCTCCTTGCCCCTCTCTCTCTCTCACTCTTCCCCCCTCCATCTCCCCCTCTTTCTATCCATATCTCTCCCTTCCTCCCTATTGTACATACCATGAGCCCAGTTGATTTGAAGCTATCACTTTTTCATCGAGACCTTTGTTGCACGACATCATGCAATTTACTAATTAAAAATAGTCATAAAAAAATTATTATTCACCTTAATAACGAAACGTCATCTATAGTAGGTTCCATTCATTGGTCTCTCATTTGTCACATAGAAAGTTCTAAATGACAAAGTCGGTCCACGCGTGTAAATTACGCCCCTTGTTTTGAGCTCCGTAGCCCATAAGAATGAGAACACAGGGAATCAAGAGAGACATATTATTCGCACTCTCCATCAAGCACATGAGAGCCCACTTCGTTCTTTTCTGTTTCAGCCTGGCATCTTAGTAGAGTCAAAAATATATATATTTAAAAATATAAAAGTTAAAAATAAATAATTGAAAGAAAGAAAATACGGAGGTAACATGATGACCGTCACCGAGTCACCAACGCTGCAAGCTTGAGTGCCGATCATGTCAAAAAAAATTCTCCATCATACTGACTGCGATACATTCGCGTTGTAGTGGAATCAAATCAAGAAAGACCCATTAATTTCGCGGTAATCCCTTCTTACTACTTCCGTTTCACATTAATCAAGATTATAGTGGACTCAAATCGTTAAAGGAGAAAACCCCAATTGTTTTCTATTTCAATCTGTACCCAAGTTGTCCCCACCATTAATATTAAATTTCATAGAGTTTAACGGTCACTGACATTGTTTCCCTATATTAGGGTTGCTGCGAGCTTAATGATTCGTGTAGAAGTTTTGTTTTAGAAATGAACAGACGTATGATGATGGCAATGCTGTGCTTTGGCTCGACTCTGGCATTCACGTTAACTACCGCCACCGTAATACATAATGCCAATAGTTCCTCTCTTCCTTACGTCTTTGAAAGGTTTTCTGTTGCGAAAGATCGTATGCTGCTAGAGAAAGTTGATCGTAATAGGAGGGACGTTGAAGCTCTACTCTCCTTTAGAAATGGCATTACAGCCGACCCCATGCGATCGCTCTCCAACTGGACTTCTACCACTTCAGAAAATGTGTGCCTCTGGACCGGTGTTTGGTGCGGAAGGAATACCAAGAGAGTGGTGGCCATAATTCTCTCTCGATTGGGATTGCAAGGTACCATTTCTCCATCCATAGGAAATCTCTCCTTGTTACACACTCTAGACCTCTCTTACAATTCCCTCACGGGAAGGCTTCCATCTCAGCTTGGACAGCTGAAAGCGTTGAGGATACTTGACTTAAAAGGGAACAAAATCGAGGGTTCCATCCCTAAATCTCTTGCCAATTGCTCGCAGCTTCAGTTGATTACATTTGCGTGGAACAGCTTGACGGGGAACATACCTGCAGAATTTGGTGGTCTGGGGAAGTTAGAGAACCTCCGCTTACCCTTCAATCGTCTCAGCGGAAGCATTCCAAATTCTCTAGGAAACTGCACGTCTCTAATTTATTTGGTCCTTTGTTCTAACTCTCTCACAGGTACGCTACTCTCATGTCCTTTCTTTGAAGGCACCATGCTATCCGCTTAAATAATTGTTCTGAATTATACTTCATTCAATTTGATAGGGACAATCCCAAAGGCCGTTGGAGAGCTCAAATCTTTGGAACAGATGGTGCTCTATGAAAACAGTTTAACCGGACCCATACCGCCAGAGCTAGGAAACTGCACAAATATTTATTTTTTGCTCTTCAACAATAACAATTTCACAGGTGTGTTATTCTCGCGTCTTTACTTGTCTTTACTTTGAAGGAAATATGTCTTCTTCTAGGTTAACTCTCAGAATATTTTATGAATTATATTTCATTGGAATTAACAGTTTAATGTTGTTTCTGGTTGTTTCTGGATTAGATTGTGTGATAGATTGTTGCATCAATATTTAGAATCATACTATGTCATCTATTATTTCTTCTCCATTTTTCATCATCATAATGAATCACGTGGTATAATTTACTCATAAAAAATCTGTTACACAATCTCAAAACAATATTGAACAGTTCTATATCATTAATGGATTTAACAGGTGAAATCCCAAAGGCCATTGGAGAGCTCAAATCTTTGAAATTTTTGGCACTACATACAAACTATTTGATTGGTGAAATTCCTAAGACCATCGGACAGCCCAAATCTTTGGCATCTTTGTATCTGAATGAAAACAATTTAAGTGGACAAATACCACCTGAACTAGGAAACTGCACAACTCTATTGAGTTTGTTTCTCAGCAATAACCATCTCACAGGTGCGTTATTCTTATGTCCTTACTTTGAAGACAACGTGCTATCTACTTCAATCCCTCCTAGTAATTGTATTGAATTATATGTCATTAAATTTAATAGGTAAAATTCCAAAGGCCATGTTTGAATTCAAATCATTGTCAAGTTTGCATCTGTATGGAAACAAATTAACTGGAGCTATACCACCTGAAGTAGGAAACTGCACGTCTCTATTTAGTTTGCTTCTCAACAATAACTATCTCACAGGTGCGCTATTTTGATGTCTTTATTTTGAACGTAACAGGTTATCTATTTCAATCCTTACTTCTCTAGTAATTGTTCTGACTTATACTTCATTAAACTTGATAGGGGAAATTCCAAAGGCCATTGGAGAGCTCAAATCTTTGGAACAATTGTATCTGAATACAAACAATTTAACTAGACCAATACCATTCAGTATTGGTAAACTCAAGAGGCTTTCTGAGCTTATCATCTATAACAATAATCTTTCCGAGGGTATTCCTGAAAGTCTTGGAGAGTTGATTTCACTACAAACATTAGATGCATCTAATAATCAGCTATCGGGAAAGATTCCACCAGCCCTAGGGAATTGCAAGCATGTAACTGATTTGGTACTGACAGACAACTTTTTGCTCGGAAGAATTCCACCAACATTGAGTAACTGCACAGCCTTAAAGAGGCTAAAGCTCTCTAGAAAACTCTTTTAATGGAGATCTAGAAATCCATTTTCCTCCTTCTACAGAAGTTTTGTCTGCTCATTCTAATGATTTTTCTGGGACCCTGCCGGCATCTTTGGCTAATTGTACACAACTTACTCTTATTGATTTCAGTAAGAATAGATTGGCAGGTGAGCTTTCTTCACACCCTCTTGCAAATTGTCTACAATTAAGGGTTGTAAGCCTTAGCTCTAATGAGCTCAAAGGCTATATTCCTCTATGGATTGGAAATCTCAGCAGATTGCAGGTGTTGGATTTATCCAATAATAAATTTTGGGGGAGAATTCCCTCTGCTCTAGAGGATCTAAAGGGATTTAAAAATCCTAAAGTTTCACAACTGGGTGGTACTACACTCTATGAGGATATACCAGCCATCAAAATAAAAGGATTTGAGTATAAACTAGAATATGTGCTGGCATCAAACACTATACTGGATCTTTCAAACAATAATTTAAAAGGGGAAATACCACCAAACATTGGGAATCTATCTCAATTGAGGCTATTAAATCTATCTAGAAACCAATTGGAAGGTGTGATACCAGCGTCTTTGGGGCAAATAGAACCTCTGGAGCAGTTGGACTTGTCTCAAAATAGTTTGAGTGGGAAAATACCTGAGGAGCTATCCCAATTATCCAAGTTGAGCTATTGGAATGTGTCCTTCAACCACTTCTGTGGGCCAATACCTGGAGGAAAACAGCTTATGACTTTTGATGAGAGATCTTACCAGGGAAACCCTACATGTTTATGTGGGTATCCATTACAAAGTTGCAAACAGAATAAAAGTTCAATAGTGCCTTCACCTTCAGAAATGGTTGGTAAATCAGTGTGGAGTAAAGTGGATGAACATGTCTCAATGATTGCTGTGGGATTGGGATTTGGCATTGGACTTGGTGGAATGATATCAATAATAGTATGGTGGGACAGACTTCTACGTTCCTTGCGGGGAACCAAAATATGGGGCTTATGTGCAACTACAGATTTCCCAAAATTTTAGTTGCAGTTTGAACTACAGCCTGAACTTCTCCTTTTCTCATCCACTAGTTAGTTGCTCCGTCTATTACTCAAATTTCAAATGATTTTGTTTCATCTTTTCAGCAGAAGTAATCATCAAAAGATTTAGGAAGGACTCTGTTCCACCATAAGAATTTTTTTGATTTGTCTACATTGCTTAAATGGCCAGAACAATTATGAAGAATGGGATCTGCAAATTTATTTTCTTGCTTGCAATCTGACAAGAGCTAATGTGATTTATTAGTATTGATTTAGGTGATATGTACCGTGACCTATTTCTAGCTTTTATTTTAGTCTCAAGATTATTGGGATATACTTTACCTTTTATTTTATTATCAAAAGTATTCTGAAGTTAATATTTAAAAAAAAAAAATTGTCAACTAGTAACATATTATCAATGGATTTTTTATATATTTTAAATGGAGGATAATTATTATATTTATGGTTGAGTAGGGGATAATTACTATTTTGAATGGTTAAGTAGGGTCAAAATAGATGTGTTTTTCTTTATGAGTTTTAGCATATTTGTATTCTTATTCAGTTCATTTTTTTTAGTATCTTATGTTGAGGTGGGATTTCTAGACAAGTCATCATAGATGTTTTGAGTGTTAGTTTTTTAATAAAATTTATTTCATTTAAACATTTTGATATCAAATTATTTGTGGCAATCTATTACCATCTATAAATGATCATTTGCATGCACTAGTTGTCAAAGGAATATGAATTACTTGAAAAAAGGTCTAATAAATTATCATATAATACAATTAGTTGTCAAAGGAATATGAATTACTTGAAAAAAGGTCTAATAAATTATCATATAATACAATTAGTTGTCAAAGGAATATGAATTACTTGAAAAAAGGTCTAATAAATTATCATATAATACATTATTGTAGATAAGCAATGCAAGCTATTTGCTAAATAAAAAAATCATGATCAAAATTTCACAACAAACATGTCAAGGATTGAATGAAGAAAACTTCAATATAACTTAGGTTGCACTTAAACTCAATGGAACAGAGGTGCAAATATAAATAGTTGTACCAAGTAAACATTTTTGACACTTTTGAGTGAGAAGTTGGCAAGCCATCCCTTTGTGCACTAAGTCTTTTGCTTCTCCCTTAGTTGTGTGCATAGGCATTTTTCTTTGCTTCTTTTTTTTAAGTTCAAATTATCTTTCTTAGGAGAATAAATTTTTACCCCTATATTTTGGCAAGAATATTATGATATTTCTTTAAAATCAAATGTTATGTTTTAAAGTTAAATTTATAAAATTAAAAATTCTTAAATTTAAATAATAAAATAAATGATAAAATGATATAATAAGAAATTAATAAAATTATAATACTATAAAACTAATAAGACAATAAAATTAATAATATATGAATGTAGATGAGATTTTCATTTTTTTCTTTATTGTAATGCTTGATTAAAAAAAAATTAAGAATGGGACACAATTAAGAGGCTTGCATAAGCCAATAGGAATATAGGTGGCTTAAAAGGTAAATGAAACAAATCATGTAGAGATTAATATGTGGGAAAAAAAGAAGCATTGAGATGAAGAGAAATCGAGATTGCAAGAAGAAGCCAAAGTAAGGAGACATATGATCAAAGGAACAAGGGCTTCTGAATATTTTATACCCCGTACACAATAGAAGATCTTGAATTCTAGGATTCAAACCATCATTACATAGGGTAACAATAATCACAAGAATATTTAAAAAAATCCTAGCATATGCTCAAATAAAACTTGGTAGAAGGTGCCTAATTAAGTATTAATTGAATACTTTAAATTTGAATATTTTCATGATGTGAGAAATAAAGATAGAAAAGAAAAATAGATATTTTTGTATAAAATGAAATAACTAGAAAGGGAATTTATTGAGTTAGAAGAAGTATCTGGAAACTTGGAGATATTATGGTCTTCTACAATAGTTGATATGGAAAGGTCAAAATTGATAAGTATAAAAAGTGAATAGCTACATATCTTAGTTTAAAAATTTATTTCTTTATTATGTTTATAGTTCAAATGGATGTATTCTTAAGAGAAAGTTTTGGGAATGAATTTCAACCATTCTCCATTGAAGCTTTAAATTTATTGTGAGGTGACTTCAATGCTATTTAAATAAATTCAGGAAAACAAGGCACAAGAAAACCAGTCCAATCCCAACCGAAATTATTAAACTCTATTCACATATGGAATCTCACTTACATCCCTCCAAATAATGGACTAATAACTAGACCAATAGAAGACTTGGATCTAGAAACATAATGCCTATTTAAATTTGAGATCATGTGGTTTTGAGATAAAATTTTCCTTCGACTATTGGAAAATTGATAGAAGGTTCATGAATGCAAAAATGTTTAATTTTTTTTATTATTATTAAAGGCAAAACAATATTTGAAAGGACCCAAAAACCTTTACAAATAAACAATGCCTAAATGATAAGCATAGGGAACCAACAACCAACCATCAATGAACCAACACAAAACAAGACAAGAAAAAGGAAACAGAACATAGTACTGTAACTCCTTAAGAGTCATAGCTACTTCAATGTCCTATTGTAATAAGTGGTTATGAAGGTTGAGCACCTCTTGCATCTCTTTATTCTGAGCTTCAAAGGGTTTCCTAGAAGGATTATGAGTACAAGCACTAGATACCTACTCAATTGAAGAAGCAGTCTATTACCTTTAAACACAAACTCACTAAAATTATTAGTAACCTTAGTCATCCCCATCAGATCCTTTGCTCTCATATTCTTGAGATTTTCATTAAGAATGTGAAGCTCTTTTGCACTATTCTAAATTATAATTTGGCTCACTTTTACAACCTTCTCCATATTCTAATGAACCTTCTAAATTTTATCCTCCAATGTCTTGATGTGGCCTTCATACTCCATTTTTATCAAACTAATGTCCTTAGTCAGTTCCTCTAGTATAGCTAACATATTTTTGTTCTCTACCCTATTTCAAAAAATATCCTCATCGTCACCCTTTGTCTCCATCTTGTTTTGAAGAAAACACAAATTCACATTAATCTAATTAATTTCAAAAAAAAATTACTTGGACAATTTGAATTGGCCCACAACACCCTCCTTAGCTAGATTAATCACATTTTAAATTTCCTCCTGATTGATGTTAAGAACATTAAAATACTTAGAAAGCTCATGCTGAGAAGGATATTGGTCTTCACAAGACAAACCAACATGTTGACTTTTACTAGTTTATAGCCTTTTCTCCTTGCCTTTAGACTTGCCTCACTCCTCTCCCTCACTAGTAGAGATGATTTTTTTCTTTCTCGATAGCTTGCATCTTCCCTGCCAAGTTATCCTTTCCTTCCCCCTTATTAGGTTCAATCTTTTTCCATTTACCCAGAGTAGATTGAACATTTGTCTCAATATCATAATCCCCAGTAAAGGAACCTCTTGTCCAAGATATTTAGGGCTTCTAGCTTGCTTCTTCAAGTTCTTATTAGTTTTAGTTTTGTCATCAAAGGGGGGTTTGAGTAAATTTTCATATAATCCCCATCTCCCTCCTCTACAATCCACTCTTCCTCCTTTGTTGTTTTATATTCAATATTAGTGCTCATATTCGAGTAGTGCACTTGGTACAAATGATATTTCTTATTATTTTATGTATTCCTTTTAGGCTTGGTGGTGATAGATAGAGATTTCTAATATACTCCATAATTAAGAAAATCACTCCCTCATGAAGAATAGGAATCTTAGACTTATCCCAATGTTCTCTAATCTAAAACTCAAGAGAAGAAAGAAAATATAAAGAAAAAGAAATCACTTGTTTATGGAAAAATTTATTGAGCAAGATAAATTCATACCCAAATAGAAAAGTGAATATTCCATCATGTAAAATACTGCATAATTACTTGAATATTGTCAGCTTGAATTGGTTTGATAGAGCTCCTGTCATATGCACCTGAGGAGAATTTGACCAATTCATCTCTCTCATTCTTCAAGTGAAAAATTTATTCATTGCCACCTCCAAAGCCTTTCTATCTCTAAAAAACTTTCTTCCTTCAGTTGAAAACCTAGATACTTTCCCAATAAAGTCCTCTAAAATATCTATTTCCTTTTCATAAATAGACACAATGTGGTTCTTCCAACCCTTAATGAAATCTCTCTAGCAACTTATTTAATAGAGATATAGAAATCTAATTTTCTTCTTCTATAGAAGTTTTATCTACTCATTCTAAGGTTTTTTCTCAAACCTTGACAACATCATTGGTTAATTGTACACAAGTTACTATTCTTGATTTCAATGAGAATACATTTGCAAGTGAGTTTTCTTCATACCCTCTTGCAAATTGTCTATAGTTGAGTGTTATAAGCCTTAGCTCTAAAGAGGTTAATGGTGATATTCCTCTATCAATTAAAAATTTCAGCAAATTATAGGTGTTGGATTTATCCAATAATAATTTTGGGGGAAGAATCCCCCTTTCTCTAGAGGATCTGAAGGGATTTAGAAGCCCTAAAGTTTCATAACTAGGTGGCACTACACTCTATGAGGATATATCAACCATCATAATAAAAGGAATTGAGTATAGACTAGAATATGAGTTTGTTGTAAACACTATACTTGATCCATCAAACAATAATTTAAAAGGGTAAATACTACCAAATATTGGGAATCTATCCTAGCCGAGGTTGCTAAATCTATCTAGAAACAAATTTGAAGGTACAATACCAACATTTTCGAGGAAAATAGAACCTTGAGAGTATTTGGACTTGTCTCAAAATAGATTAAGTAGCGAAATACTTGAGAAGCTATCTCAATTATCCAAGTTGAGCTATTGGAATGTATCTTTGAACCATCTATGTGGAAAATAATAAAAGAAAAATAAATTATATTTTTTTATGAGAGATATTACCTAGGAAACTCTATGTGTTTATGTGGGTATGTTTAACAAATATGCGAATAGAATAAAAGTTCAATAGTGCCTTCATCTTTAAAAAATTTGGGTAAATTAGTGTGGAATAAACTAGATGAACATGTCATGTAATGATTGTTGTATTTTTGGGATTTGGGATTGAACTGGGTGGTACAATATTACTAATAGTATGGTGGGACAGACTTTTGTGTTCCATGTGAAGCTCCAAAATAAGAGGCTTATTTGCAATAGTAGATTCCCAAAGTTGTAGTTAGACTTTCAACTATAGTCCACACTTCTCCTTTTTCTTGACCACTACATTAGTTGCTCCTTTTATTAGTCAAATTTAAAATATTTTTGGTTCATGTAAATTGAACAAGATTAAGCTATAAGGTGTTCTCTTCTAGTATAATAATTCCCTTAGTAGTGGTTGTAAGAGAAAAGATGTTTGTAACAATTTATGTGATGGTAGTTTGAGAGAGAATAAATCATGTGTAAAATGTGTGTAGTAGGAAATACAAACTAGTTTCCTTGTTAGCAAGTAATATGATTATTCAAGAGTGAGTATTGACTTAAGTCATACGTATTGTGATCTATTTTAAGCTTTTATTTTATTGTTAATTTTTATATTATTTTAGTTTTAAAATTATTATGAAAAGTATGAAATTTTTTATATTATTATTATTTTTTAAATTCATTGTGTAGGATAATGCTTAATATATTTCTATATTTTAAATAAAAAATATTTTTATAATGGTAAATTGTACATTGTTGTATTTTTGTTCGATTTTCTTTGGAATAGATTTTATATAGTGAGCGATATTATCCTAAATTTTTAACCCAAAGTGTACAAATTCAATTTCCTCTAAAATGGTAAATGATAGCCTTCATTGATGGTTAATGTAAGAATTCTAAAATTTTAATCTTGAGAATAGGAACAAAATGCATGTGTTACCACCACTTTATAGGAAGCTAGAAGTATATTAGAGGTATAATTTTATTTAACCGTTAGTCTTTCAAATGAAAGATAAATACCATTTTTATGGTGGAAAATGGTTAAAACAGATATTTTATTATACTAAATATTAACTTTTTTAGTTTTTTTTTAGGACATGGTTGTTCACATCTAGTACATGGTTTCTTACTATCTTGTGTGGAGAGAAGATCTCTAGGTAACTTTTCAAATATTTTTATTTATTAGACATAAATTATCCACTTTTTTTTGTTTAAACATTTTGATAACAAACCAATTGTGATAAACTATTAATTGCCAGCTATGAACAACCATCCATTAATCACTGGCTAATCATCAAAGGAATATAAAATGTTGCTCAAAGAAAGGTCCAAACAACAAAATATTAATGATCAACTACCTCCTCACATTTTAGAGATACTTTTGATTGATTTCAAATTTAAATAAAAAGCACAACAAATTCCTAATGAATGGTAGGGAAACCCTATAAAAGAATAAATTTACTTTATATAATATAGTCAAGGTGGATCAAAATGAATTGAAATATTTCCCACCTCCCTTTCAAGATTAATTCCACTTTGTGGGGTGTAGGATCAGCAAAATTTGAATAGGTTATCAAAATAATTTCAAAAACATGTAAGAAAATAATTTGTAGCGAATAAAATGTATTTTCTAAGCTACTAGTTGTTTTCTAACACGAATTTAATTTGTTTGGTAAAAATTTAAAATTCAATTCAGTATTACTAAATTTTTTAAAAAGATAAAAAGCAAGTGTATGTCTAACCTACCTAAGTACAAGAAAAACATATATTTTTCTATGAAACTTTAAATATAAGTAGAGGACACATGCCTAGATGTGCCACATATTTTTTTTCTATGTAAATGATTAGTTATGAATTTTTTACTAAAAAATTTTAAAAATATAAAAAATTGTATGTTTGACCACCATTACTTGGTGAAAACTTTATGAAATTCATTTTTTTTAATTCCTACAATATGCGAAACATAGAATTTGTCACATCTTTCAGATTAAAAAAATGTGAAACCATTTTAAAGTGATAGATGCCTTTCAATCAACCTATCAATGAAGACTTTACTCATAATGCATATATAAAATCAATAATAAGTATTTAACAAATTAAAAATAAGCCATAATCTATACTGGTGTGACAATTTCCCTAATAAACCCTTTTTTGTTTCATCAAATTTGGATAAAAAAATTGTTAGTCACATGGGCAAAGTCTAGAAAACCAAGGAAAACTTCTATACACATTTTTGTTGTTGACTTTCCATGTTTGACACCCCAAACCAAATCCCAAAGAAATATCAAGGAAAAAAGGAGGGAAAAAAATTATGTTAGAGAAAATGGATCTGTGAGTGACAAATATCCATTATGAATGGATATCCATTTCCTCAAGTTTCTTTTGTTTTTTAATTGTTTATGTTTTCAAAATAGATATCCATTTGAAATGAATATCAATTTTGAAAAGCTTAAAATTTTTTTTTTAGTAAAATGACCATAACTTTTATGTTTCTTATATAAGAGTATGTGAAGGATCATGGTGGGCCAAACAGGCCCTTAAGTGGCAATGAAAATCAGAAAAATAGAGTTAGGCAAGTTGACATAAAAATTTGAATAAGTTACCATCATTATTTCAAAAATATGTAAGAATAGAATCTGTAGAAAATTGAATGTAGTTTCTAAGCTACTATTTGTTTTCTGAAAAAAAAAATAATAATAAATCTATTAGATGAAATTTTGAAATTTCAATGTAGTAGTACTAAAATTTCAGGAAAAAAGATAAGAAGCGGGTGTTTGTCTGACCACCCTAACCACAATCATATCATAATATTTTTTTATTAGATTTTAGATATAAATAGAAGAATCATGTCCAGATGTGACACATATTTTTGTATTTTTTTTAAATAAATAGTTAATTGTGTTTTTTTACGACTTTTTAAAAACATAAAAACTCGTATGCCTGGCGATCATAACTTGGTCAAAACATTATAAAATTGAAACTTTTAATCCTATATTATACGAACCATAGAATGTGACACATGTTTCAAATTCAAAAAATGTAATACCATTTGAAAGTTATAGATATTTTTCAACCAGCCTATCAATCAGGACTTAGTTAGAATATCGCCACTTTTTGGCACCTCATGATCCTACACATACCCAGAAATTTTATATTTTTATAGGTGTTGGAAAGGTGATGTGGAGCTCCACACAACAAAATAGGTAGTATTTATATATTATCCATATAAAAAATGATAATTAATTTAAATCCAACCTTCACATTTGAAACATCAAATGGACACAATTTTTGCATATGTAGTCCAATTTTCAAGTTTTTTTTTTTGCAACAAACATCTCAAAATACTTGAAACATTAAATGAGTAATTAATAATAAAAAATTTAAGCATTTTACTAAGGGGAGTAATATTTTTTTATAAACCATCATGTCTCTCTCTATTCCTTCCTCTACCTCTCTCTCTCTCTCTCCTAAGATCTAAACCTGTCACTACACCTCTTTGTTTCTCCCTCCCTCTCTTTTTGTCCCTCTTTATAAATCTCTCTCTAGACCTATCTCTCTACCTCTCCCTCAATCCCTTCTTCCTTATCTCTCTCTCAAGCTCTAAACTTATATTTCTACCTTTTCTTCACTCCCTCCTCTATCTCACACTCTCTCCCATTAGATCTATACTTGTCTCTCTACCTCTCTCTTCCTTCCTCCTTCCCTCTCTTTTTGTCCTTGATTATAATTCTCTCTCACTAACTCTCCCTTTCTCCCTTGTTGCCTCTCTCTCTCTCTCTCTCTCTCTCTCTCTCTCTCTCTCTCTCTCTCTCTCTCTCTCTCTCTCTCTCTCTACATATCTCTCTCTACCAACCTCTCTCTCCCTTTTTATCTCTCTACCTCTCCATCCACCCTCATTTCCTCTCTATTTGTTTAGATATTTAGATCTCTTTTTAATTTAGTGAACCG